>NW_028270146.1:150946-301893 GCF_037043375.1 Chiloscyllium plagiosum
TACCCATCCAGCCGCCTTTTAAATATTGTAATTATTCCAGTCTCCATCACTTCTTCTGGCAGTTCATTCTATTTACTCATCACCCTTTGTGTGAAAAAGTTGCCCCTTAGGTTATTTTTAAATCTTTCCCCTCTCATCCTCAACCTATGCACTCTAGTTCTGGAGATTACTTACAGTGTGGAAACAGGCCCTTTGGCCCAACAAGTCCACACCGACCTGCTGAAGCGCAAATCGCCCAGACCCATTCCCCTACATTTATTCTTTCACCTAACACCACGGGCAATTTAGCCTCGCCAATTCACCTAATCTGCACATTTTTGGATTGTGGGAGGAAACCGGAGCACCCGGAAGAAACCCACACAGACACGGGGAGAATATGCAAACTCCACACAGAGAGTCGCCTGATGCGGGAATTGAACCCGGGTCTCTGGCGCTGTGAGGCAGCAGTGCTAACCACTGTGCCACCGTGCCGCCCACAAGTCCCCCAACCCAGGGAAAAAACAATGACTGCAGATGCTGGAAACCAGATTCGAGTGGTGCTGGAAGAGCACAGCAGTTCAGGCAGAATCCGCGGAGCAGTAAAATCATGACGTCACGGTGTGAACCCAGGGAAAAAGCCTTGTCAATTTTCCCCATCCATGCCCCTCATGATTTTATAAACTTCTATTTTATAATCCTCAGCCTCCGATGCTCCAAGGAAAACAGCCCCAACCTATTCAGCTTCTGCCTATAGCTCAAACCCTCCAACCATGGCAACATTCCTGTAAATATTTTCTGAACCTTTTCAAGTTACAGAACATCCTTCCAAAGGAGGAAGACCACAATTACACACAATACTTCAAAAGTAGCCTAACCAATATTCTGTACAGCCACAGCATGACCTCTCAACTCCTATACTCAAAGCTTTGACCAATAAAGAAAGCATTTCAAACACCTTCTTCACTATCCTATCTACCTGAAACTCCACTTTTAAGGAACTATGAACCTGCACTCCAAGGTTTCTTTGTTGAGCAACACTCTCCTGGACCTTACCCTTAAGTGTATAAGTCTTTCCCTAATTTGCCTTTCCAAAATTCAGCATCTCACATTTATCTAAATTTAACTCCATCTGCCACTCCTTGGCCCATCTGATCAAGATCCTGTTGTACTCTAGCTAACTTCTTTGCTGTCCACCACTTCATCTTGGTGTCACTAAATCATTTACAGGTTTACAAATGATGAAAAGTAGTGGACCCAGCACCAATAGTTTTGGCACAACATTGCTAACAGGTCTAGATGGACTTCAGTTTGGCTTCACAGGTCAGCGTGACATCGAAGGCCAAAGGGCCTATACTGCACTGTAATGTTCTATGTGCTATAGGGTCACCGTCACAGCGCTAGCTCCAAGATATTTGCAGAATTCACCAACTTTTATACACATGGCAGGTAACTTTGGCACTATCGGATCCATTATACAAAATGGCACAGGAACAGAGCCCACCAAGACTGCGCTGATTCCTACTCTTTTTGTTTAAGACATGCTACTTGTTGCCCTAATGTGGTTTCTGTCCTCCTGTTCCATTTCCTGTTCAGGAAATCAAGATGCATCTTAAACGTTTCTAACATGACTGCTTCCACTGTTTGGGCAAGCAATCCATTGCAGTAATCGATTTTAGTAACATTCCATACCCCAAATGGGTTCCCTTGTTCATTGATACAAGTGAGAATGTCTCTCCTGCAGAAATGATTGACCTGTTTACGTCTACCCAGCCTTCAAATCTCGACCCTCCCTTTGGTACCCTGGTTGGAGAGAAGTGGACATAGCTGAAAATGTGTTGCTGGAAAAGCGCAGCAGGTCAGGCAGCATCCAAGGAGCAGGAGAATTAACGTTTCAGGCATGAGCCCTTCTTCAGAAGGTGGTGCTCCTTGGATGCTGCCTGACCTGCTGCGCTTTTCCAGCAACACATTTTCAGCTCTGATCTCTAGCATCTGCAGTCCTCACTTTCTCCTAGGAGAAGTAGACATATCCCTGTTAAGCCCATCATAATACTACTAATCTCCCTTGGTAACCCCATCCTGTCATCTTACCGGAGGCAAGTTTAGAGACACACGGTGTATCGATAGCAGAGCCGGCAATACAGAAGTACAGATTAAAGTTTTTAATCAGTCCTTCTTAGTCCTTTTCCTCTTTCTTCCCTTGGTGCATCTTCCACCGTTTACAGTCGCTCAGGTGAATCCAGCAATCTTTTCCCTTGACTTTCACTGAGGTGGGCATTCGAATCAACACCTAGAATGGTCCTTTCCAGTGGGGTCCCAGCTTCGGATTAGGATCCATTCGCCAGTCTTTACTCCTTTCTAGTCACTGTCGCGATCAGGGGGTGGTTTGGTGGTTTCCTTCACCTGTGAGTGGAGAGACTTTAGAGATATCGTTAGTTGTTTGAAATAACACTGCATTTCATCCCCCATTACATACAGATCAACCTGGGGTGGTGGAGCCTCGTTGCTGTTCCATGAAGTTTGTCCAGGGTGGCCACATATTATTTCAGCTGCTGTGAAACCGGTACCGATTTGGGGAGTAAGGCGCATGTGGTACAGGGCGAGGGGGCAGAACCTTTAGCCAATTCAGTCCTGTTTCTAGAATGAGTTTAGCAAATTTGTCCTTCAGAATTCCACTTGCACGTTCCACTATTCCCGCTGCCTTTGGATGATATACACAATAGAACTGCTGGTCAATGTTGAGGAAGGTACACAGTTCTTGGTTAATCTTTCCATTATCAGGTGATCATCACTGAGGCATGCCAAAGCAGGAGATTATTTATTTTAGGAGAATTTGGGTCCCTTTAGATGTTTGTTATTAGTTGTTGGGAAAACCTGTATCCATTTGCTGAATGTATCTATGATGACAAGGCAGTATTTGTATCATTGCACTCGTGGTAATTCTATAAAGTCCAGTTGTAAAGTGTTGAAGGGGCCACTTGGGACTGGAGTTCTTTGGTACATCGAATCGGTTTCCCTGGGTTAACTTTCTGGCATACAAGACAATGCCTGGCCCTTTGTTCAGCTGCCTCATTTAGGTGTGGACTCCACCATGTTTGTAATAAAAGCGTTCACTCCTCCATTTCCCAAGTGAGTGTCTGTGTGTAAATTGTCAACGAAAAAAGGCATGTTTATCCGGCTGGGGTATGCCAGCGACCAGGATTGCATACAGCAATATTTCTGCCACATATCTTTTTCGGAAGCAGGGGTTGTCCCTCTGACGTTGTAAAATAGTGGACATGCCTGGAGAACCAGCATCATTTCTGTCGGAATCTTCCCCACTATCAAATAAAGTCTGGGTTCCAGACATGTCCAATGGTGCATGAGAGACGGTTTTCTCACTTTTGTCTTTAGTAGGCTTTGATTTAAGTTCATACATTTCACATAAAGCCTTCAAAACCTTCTAACAAAGGGTTTTCCCTTTATCATCCTTACATTTAGTGGTGTGTTCCGAAGAAATTTGACACGAATTTTCATTTAATCAGGTGGCCACCGTCCTCCAATTAGTAATTAAATCTTTCCATTTTTGCAAAATATTAGACTTCCACACCTCTGCCTCTGCTTTTGAACATTTATCTAGATCCCAAGATCCCCCCAATGGCCATTGTTCATTTCCCAATAACTTGTTTAGTTGAGCGCTCAATCTTCGATAATTTAACCCGTCATGTGGATTGTCGCAACAAATATTTCCTAACTGGTACCAAAGACCCATTTATCAAGTGTTTGTCCCATTTGTCTAAATGTACTCTAACCATTTTAGATTTACCAACAATACACGCAAATCAATTCCGGATAGTCATCCACATTCCTGCATGCTGTTTGTGAGACAGAATGTCGCCCCCACCCACTTCCAGAATGTTCAGCTTCTTGGAGAAAGACAGCATAGTTTAACCCTTTAACATTACATTAATATCCAGAGAGATAGTACAACTTAATCTTTTAACATTACAAAGGAAGCTCAACACCTCACAAAATGATGGCTGAGAGTTCACAAAATGGTGGCCCAGGGACAAACACCAACGCAGACATATAACTGCCACTGGTTTGGAAACACATGTCATGCAGCAATAAATTGGTGGTAGAAAGGAGCTGTGGGCAGAAACTGCAACATAAAAAAGAATATACTAAGTGGGTGTGTTTGAGGAAGACAATACAAATATCATGCAGTGAAAGTATAGGAAGAAATTCTAAACACTATGAAAAGGGAAAGAGAAAAGCCCAAACTTACAATCCAGTGAGAACATAGAAAGGTACAGCACAGAACAGGCACTTTGGCCCACGATGTTGTGCCGAAGGTTAACCCTAATGTAAAATAAAATAACTTAACCTGTGCACCCCTCAACACACTGCTATCCATGTGAATGTCCAGCAGTCGCTTAAATGTCCCTAATGACTCAGCTTCCACCACCACTGCTGGCAACGCATTCCATGCATTCACAACTCTCTGCGTGAAGGAACTTTCCTGGACGTCCCCTCTACACCTTTCTCCTAATATCTTAAAACTATGACTGTTCGTAGCCGTCAATCCTGCCCTGGGTAAAGGTCTCTGGCTATTGACTCTATCCATTCCTCGCAGTATCTTGTACACCTTGATCAGGTCTCCTCTCTTCCTCCTTCTCTCCAGAGAGAAAACTCCAAGCTTAGTCAACCTCTCTTCATTAGGAAAGCCCTCCAGTCCAGGCAGTATCCTGGTAAACCTTCTTTGCACCCTCTCCAAAGCCTCTGTATCTTTCCTATAATAGGGCGACCAGAACTGGACACAATATTCCAAGTGTGGTCTCACCAGGGACTTGTAGAGCTGAAGCAAAACCTCGCAGCTCTTAAGCTCAATACCCCTGTTAATGAAAGCCAAAACACCATATGCTTTCTTAACAACCCTATCCACTTGGGTGGCAACTTTGATCTATGTACTTGCACACCCAGATCCCTCTGTTCCTCCACTCTGCCAAGAATCAAGCCTTTAATCCTATATTCAGCATTTGAGTTCGACTTTCCAAAATGCATCACTTTGCATTTATCCAGGTTGAACTCCATCTGCCATTTCTCGGCCCAGCTGTGCATCCTGTCTATGTCACGCTGCAGCCTGCAGTAGCCCTCTATACTATTGACGACACCTCCAACCTTAGTGTCACCTGCAAATTTACTCACCCACCCCTCCACCTCCTCATCCAAGTCATTTATAAAAACTCAAAAAAGCAGAGGTCCAAGAACAGAGCTCTGAGGGACCCCACTCAACACTCCTCCAGGCAGAATATTTTCCATCTACAACCATTCTTTGCCTTCTGTCAGCCAACCAATTCTGAATCCAGATAGCCAAATCTCCCTGTATCCCATACTTCCTGACTTTATGAATGAGCCTACCGTGGGGAACCCTATCAAATGCCTTGCTGAAATCCATATACACCACATCCACTGCTCGACCGTTGTCGACCTGTCTTGACACCTCTCAAAGAACTCAATAAGATTTGTGAGGCATGACCTGCCCCTTACAAAGCCATGCTGACTGCCTTTAATCACACTATGCTTTGCCAAATAGTCCTAAATCCTATCCCTCAGAATTCTTTCCACAACTTTGCTGACCACAGACGTAAGACTGACTGCTCTGTAATTGCATGGGATTTCCATATTCCTCCTCTTGAAAAGTGGAACAACGTTTGCCTCCTTCCAATCCTCCGGTACAACTCCCTTGGAGAATGAGGAGGCAAATATCCTCTACAGTGGCTCAGCAACCTCTTTTCTTGCTTCCCGGAGCAGCCTAGGATAAATCTGGTCTGGCTCTGGGGACTTATCAGTCTTAATGTTTTCCAAAATTTCTAGCACATCAACTTCATTAATCTTGATCTGGTCAAGACTGTATCCCAGCTCCTCTAAGTTTTCATTTATAACAAGTCCCCTTTCCTTGGTGAAAACCGAAGCAAAAATCTCATTTAGGGCTTCCCCTTTCTGCTCAGACTCCACGCACATGTTCCCTCCGCTATCCCTGATTGGCCCTACCTACTCACTGAGCATTCTCTTATTCCTCACATATGAGTTAAAACATCTTTCGGTTCTCCCTAATACTTCTTGCCAAGCCTTTTTCATGTCCCTTCCTGGCTCTCCTCAGTCCATTTCTGAGCTCCTTTCTGGCAAGTCTGTAATCCTCTAAAGCTGTGCTAGATCCTTGCTTCCTCCACCTTCCGTAAGCTGCCTTCTTCCTTTTGACGAGAAGCTCTTCTGTTTGCGTCATCCAAGATTCCTTAATCTTACCCCTTTTTACCTGTCTCAGAGGAACAAATTTGTGCATCACTCGCAACAACTGCTCCTTAAATAGTCTCCACATGTCTGCTGTGCCCTTTCTGTGGAACAATTGCTCCCAGTCTGTACTTCCCAACTCCTGTCTGATAGTGTCATAATTTCCTTTTCCCCTATTAAATATCTTCCCTTTGTAACTGCTCCTTTCACTCTCCAAGGCTTTGCTAAATGTGAGCTGAAAATGTGTTGCTGGAAAAGCGCAGCAGGTCAGGCAGCATCCAGGGAACAGGAGAATCGACGTTTTGGCATAAGCCCTTCTTCAGGAATACTGGGCTTATGCCCGAAACGTCGATTCTCCTGTTCCCTGGATGCTGCCTGACCTGCTGCGCTTTTCCAGCAACACATTTTCAGCTCTGATCTCCAGCAACTGCAGACCTCACTTTCTCCCCTATGCTAAATGTGAGGCAGTTGTGATCACTTTCACCAAAGTGCTGTCCCACCACGAGATCTGACACCTGTCCTGGCTCGTTGCCGAGCACCAAATCCAAAATGGCCTCTCCCATTGACTGGACACAATATTCCAACTATGGTCTCACCAGGGAATTGTAGAGCTATAGCAATGCCTCACGGCTCTTAAACTCGATCCCCCTGTTAATGAAAGCTAAAATACCATATACATTCTTCACAGCCCTATCTACTTGGGTGGCAACCTTGAAGGATCTATGTACTTGCACATCCAGATCCCTCTGTTCCTCCACACTACCAAGAATCCTGTCTTTAATCCTATATGTGGCATTCGAGTTCGGCCTTCCAAAATGCATCACTTCACATTTATCCAGGTTAAACTCCATCTGCCATTTCTCAGCCCAGCTCTGCATCCTTCTATGTTGTGCTGCAGCCTCCAATAGCCCTTAATACTATCAACGACACCTCCAACTTTTGTGTCATCGGCAATTTTGCTAACCCACTCCTCAACCTCCTCATCCAGGTCATTTATAAAAACTACAAAGAGCAGAGGCCCAAGAACACAGCCCTGTGGAACCCCATAAACCACTAACCTCCAGGCAGAATACTTTCCATCTACAACCACTCTCTGCCTTCTGTCAGCCAATCAATTCTGAATCCAGATAGCCAAATCTCCCTGTTTCCCATACCTCCTGACTTTATGAATGAGACTACCGTGGGGAATCGTCGTCGACCTGTCTTATCACCTCCACGAAGAAACTCAATAAGATTCGTGAGGCATGACCTGCTCCTCACAAAGCCATGCGGACTGCCTTTAATCATGCTATGCTTTGCCAAATAGTCATAAATCCTATTCCTCAGAATTCTTTCCAACACTTTGCTGACCACAGATGTAAGACTGACTGGTCTGTTATTGCCAGGGACTTCCCTATTATTCTTCTTGAAAAAAGGAGCATTCGCCTCCTTCCAATCCTCCGGTATGACTCCTTGGAGAGTGAGGAGGCGAAGATCTTCGCCAGCGGCTTTGCAACCTCCTTTCTCGCTTCCCGGAGTAGCCTAGGATAAATCTAGTCTGGCCCTGGGGACTTATCAATCTTAATGTTTGCCAAAATTTCCAGCACATCAATTTCATCAATCTTGATCGGTCAAGCCTGTATCCCAGCTCCTTAAAGTTCTCATTCACAACAAGGTCCCTTTTCTTAGTGAAAACTGAAGCAAAAAACTCATTTAAGGCTTCCCCTATCTGCTCAGACTCCACGCACAAGTTCCCTCCGCTTTCCCTGAACGGCCCACCTTCGCCCTGACCATTCTCTGATTCCTCACATCTGAGTAAAATGCCATTGGGTTCTCCCTAATCCTTCTTGCCAAGCTTTTCTCGTGCCTCCTCTTAGCTCTCCTCAGTCCATTTAGAGTCATAGAGATGTACAGCACGGAAACAGATCCTTTGGTCCAACCCGTCCTTGCCAACCAGATATCCCAACCCATTCTAGTCCCACCTGCCAACACTTGGGGGTGGCACAGTGGTTAGCACTCTGCCTCACAGCGCCAGAGACCTGGGTTCAATTCCCGCCTCAGGCGACTGACTGTGTGGAGTTTGTACATTCTTCCCTTGTCTGCGTGGGTTTCCTCCGGGTGCTTCATATGCAGTTTCCTCCCACAGTCCAAAAATGTGCAGGTTAGATGAATTGGCCATGTTAAATTGCCCGTAGTGTTAGGTGAAGGGGTAAATGTAGGGGAATGGGTCTGGGTGGGTTGCTCTTCGGTGGGTCGGTGTGGAGTTGTTGGGCTGAAGGGCCTGTTTCCACACTAAGTAATCTAATAAAATAAAAGTAATCTAATAAAAAAACTTGGCCCATATCCCTCTAAACCCTTCCTATCCATATACCCATCCAAATGCCTCTTAAATGTTGCAATTGTACTAGCCTCCACCACTTCCTCTGGCAGCTCATTCCATACACGTACCACCCTCTGCCCTTTAGGTCTCTTTTATATCTTTCCCTTCTCACCCTAAATCGATGCACTCCAGTTCTGGACTCCCTGACCCCAGGGAAAAGACTTTGCCTACTCACCTTATCCATGCCCCTCATAATTTTGTAAATCTCTATAAGGTCACCCCTCAGCCTCCGACGCTCCAGGGAAAACAGCCCTAGCCTATTCAACCTCTCTTTATAGCTCAAATCCTCCAACCCTGCCAGATCCTTGCAAATCTTTTCTGAACCCTTTCAAGTTTCACAATATCTTTCCGATATTGCACGCAAATATTCCAACAGTGGCCTAACCAATATCCTTTACAGCCACAACATGACCTCCCAACTCCTGTACTCAAAACTCTGACCAATAAAGGAAAGCATACCAAACGCCTTCTTCACTATCCTATTGACCTGCAACTCCACTTTCAAGGAGCTATGAACCTGCACTCCAAGGTCTCTTTGTTGAGCAACACTCTTGAGGACTTTACCATTAAGTGTATAAGTCCTGCTAAGATTTGCTTTCCCAAAATGCAGCACCTTGCACTTATCTGAATTAAACTCCATCTGCCACTTCTCAGCCCATTGGCCCACCTGGTCAAGATCCTGTTGTAATCTGAGGTAACCCTCTTCATTGTTCACTACACCTCCAATTTTGGTGTCATCTGCAAATTTACTAACTGTACCTCTTATGCTCGCATCCAAATCATTATTGTAAATGACAAAAAGTAGAGGACCCAGCACCGATCCTTGTGGCACTCCACTGGTCACAGGCCTCCAGACTGAAAAACAACCCTCCACCACCACCCTCTGTCTTCTACCTTTGAGCCAGCTCTGTGTCCAAATGGCTAGTTCTCCCTGTATTCCGTGAGATCTAACCTTGCTAATCAGTCTCCCATGGGGAACCTTGTTGAATGCCTTACTGAAGTCCATATAGATCACATCAACCTCTCTGCCTTCATCAATCCTCTTTGTTACTTCCTCAAAACACTCAATCAAGTTTGTGAGACATGATTTCCCACGCACAAAGCCATGTTGACGATCCCTAATCTGTCTTTGCCTTTCCAAATACATGTACATCCTGTCCCTCCAGATTCCGTCTAACAACTTGCCCACCGCCGACGCCAGGCTCACTGGTCTATAGTTCCCTGGCTTGTCCTTACCACCCTTCTTTAACAGTGGCACCACATTAGCCAACCTCCAGTCTTCTGGCACCTCACCTGTGACTATCAATGATACAAATATCTCAAGAAGATGCCCAGCACTCGGTTCCCTAGCTTCCCACAGAGTTCTAGGGTACACCTGATCAGGTCCTGGGGATCTATTCACCTTTACCCGTTTCAAGACATCCAGCACTTCCTCCTCTGTAATATGAGCATTTTGCAAGATGTCACCATCTATTTCCCTACAGTCTTTATCTTCCATGTCCTTTTCCACAGTAAATACCGATGCGAAATACTCATTTAGTATGTCCTTCATTTTCTGCGACTCCACACAAAGGCCACCTTGCTGATCTTTGAGGGGCCCTATTCTCTCCCCAGTTACCCTTTTGTCCTTAATGTTTTTGTAATAACTCTTTGGATTCTCCTTAATTCTATTTGCCAAAGCTGTCTCATGTCCCCTTTTTGCCCTCCTGATTTCCCTCTTAAATATATTCCTACTTCCTTTATACTCTTCTAAGGATTCACTTGATCTATCCTGTCTGTACCTTATTAATGCTTCCTTCTTTTTCTTAACAAACCCTCAATTTCTTTAGTCATCCAGCATTCCCTATACCTACCAGCCTTCCCTTTCCCCCTGACAGGAATATACTTTGTCTGGATTCTTGTTATCTCATTTCTGAAGTCTTTCCATTTTACAGCCGTCCCTTTACCTGCGAACATCTGCCCCCGACCAGCTTTCGAATGTTCTTGCCTAATACCGTCAAAATTGGCCTTTCTCCAATTTAGAGCTTCAACTTTTAGATCTGGTCTATCCTTTTCCATCATTATTTTAAATCTGATAGAATTATGGTCGCTGGCCCCAAAGTGCTCCCCCACAGACACCTGCCTTATTTCCCAAAAGTAGGTCAAGTATTGCACCTTGTCTAGTTGGTATATCCACATACTGAATCAGAAAGTTTTCATGTACACACTTAACAAATTCCTCTCCATCTAAACCTTTAACACAATGGCAGTCCCAGTCTATGTTCGGAAAGTTAAAATCCCCGACCATAACCACCCTATTATTCTTACAGATAGCTAAGATCTCCTTTACAAGTTTGTTTCTCAATTTCCCTCTGACTATTAGAACATAGAACATAGAACATAGAACATAGAAAATACAGCGCAGTACAGGCCCTTTGGCCCTCGATGTTGCGCCGATCCAAGCCCACCTAACCTACACTAGCCCACTATCCTCCATATGCCTATCCAATGCCCGTTTAAATGCCCATAAAGAGGGAGAGTCCACCACTGCTACTGGCAGGGCATTCCATGAACTCACGACACGCTGAGTAAAGAATCTATCCCTAACATCTGTCCTATACCTACCACCCCTTAATTTAAAGCTATGCCCCCTTGTAATAGCTGACTCCATACGTGGAAAAAGGTTCTCATGGTCAACCCTATGTAAACCCCTAATCATCTTGTACACCTCTATCAAGTCACCCCTAAACCTTCTTTTCTCCAATGAAAACAGACCCAAGTGCCTCGGCCTTTCTTCATACGATCTTCCTACCATACCAGGCAACATCCTGGTAAACCTCCTCTGCACCCGTTCCAGTGCCTCCACATCCTTCCTATAGTATGGCGACCAACACTGCACACAATACTCCAGATGCGGCCGCACCAGAGTCTTATACAACTGCAACATGAGCTCAGGGCTCCGGAACTCAATTCCTCGACCAATAAAAGCCAGTACGCCATATACCGCCTTCACCGCATTATTTACCTGGGTGGCAACTTTCAGAGCTCTGTGTACATGGACACCAAGATCCCTCTGCTCATCCACACTACCAAGTATCTGACCAATAGCCCAGTACCCCATCTTTTTGTTACTCTTACCAAAGTGAATCACCTCACACTTAGCTACATTGAACTCCATTTGCCACCTTTCACCCAACCTTCTAGCCCTCCTCCAGGTCATTTATAAAAATGACAAACAGCAATGGTCCCAAAACAGATCCTTGTGGAACACCGCTAGTAACTGCACTCCAAGATGAACCTTTACCATCAACTACTACCCTCTGTCTTCTTCCAGCCAGCCAACTCCTAATCCAAACCTCCAACTCACCCTCAATGCCATACCTCCGTATTTTTTGCATTAGCCTACCATGGGGAACCTTATCAAAAGCCTTACTAAAATCCATATACACCAATCTACCGCCCTACCCTCGTCTACCTCCTTAGTCACCTTCTCAAAGAACTCAATAAGGTTTGTGAGGCACGACCTGCCCTTCACAAAACCATGCTGACTATCCTTGATCACATTATTCCTATCCAGATGTTCATAAATCGGATCCCTTACAATTCTCTCTAAGGAGAAAATGAGGTCTGCAGATGCTGGAGATCAGAGCTGAAAATGTGTTGCTGGAAAAGCGCAGCAGGTCAGGCAGCATCCAGGAACAGGAGAATCAACGTTTCGGGCATAAGGGCCCGAAACGTCGATTCTCCTGTTCCCTGGATGCTGCCTGACCTGCTGCGCTTTTCCAGCAACACATTTTAATTCTCTCTAAGGCTTTGCCCACAACAGAAGTGAGACTCACCGGCCTATAGTTACTAGGGTTATCCCTACTTCCCTGCTTGAACAAGGGAACCACATTTGCTATCCTCCAGTCTACTGGCACTATTCCTCTAGACAACGAGGACATAAAAATCAAGGCCAATGGCTCTGCAATCTCCTCCCTTGCTTCCCAGAGAATCCTAGGATAAATGCCATCAGGCCCAGGGGACTTATCTATTTTCACCCTTTCCAGAATTTCCAACACCTCTTCCCTACATACATCAAAGCCGTCCATTCTAATTAATTGTGACTCAGTACTCACATTGACAACAATGTCCTGTTCCTGAATGAATACTGACGAAAAGTATTCATTCAGTGTCTCCCCAATCTCTTCAGCCTCCACACGCAACTTCCCACTACTAATCTTGACTGGCCCTATTCCTACCCTAGTCATTCTTTTATTCCTGATATACCTATAGAAAGCCTTAGGGTTTTGCCTAATCCTACCATCTAAGGACTTTTCATGTCCCCTCCTTGCTGCTCTTAGCTCTCTCTTCAGATCCTTCCTGGCTACCTTATAAAACTCAATCGCCCCAATTGAACCTTCACGCCTCATCTCTACATAGGCCTCCCTCTTCAATTTAATAAGGGATTCCAATTCCTTATTAAACCAAGGCTCCCTCACACGACCCTTTCCTCCCTACCTGACAGGTACATACTTATCAAGGACACTCAATAGTTGCTCCTTGAACAAGCTCCACATATCAATTGTACCCAAGCCTTGAAGCATACTTTTCAAAGCCACGCATCCTAGGTCGTGCCTCACCGCATCATAATTTCCCTGCCCCCAGTTATAACTCTTGCCCTGTAGTGCACACTTATCCCTCTCCATCGCTAGAGTAAAAGTCACCGAATTGTGGTCACTGTCCCCAAAGTGCTCACCTACCTCCAATTCTAACACCTGGCCTGGTTTGTTACCCAGAACCAAATCCAGTATGGCCTCACCTCTTGTTGGCCTGTCTGCATATTGTGTCAGGAAACCCTCCTGCACACATTGGACAAACACCGACCCATCTAACGAACTCGAGCTATAGCTTTCCCAGTCAATATCTGGAAAGCTAAAGCCCCCATAACAACCACCCTATTACTTTCACTCTTCTCCTGAATAATCCTCGCAATCCTTTCTTCTACATCTCTAGGACTATTAGGAGGCCTGTAGAAAACTCCTAACAGGGTGAGCTCACCTTTCCTATTCCTAACCTCAGCCCAAACTACTCAGATGGCGAGTCTTCATCCATCGTCCTTTCCACCGCTGTAATACTATCTTTGACAAGCAATGCCATACCTCCCCCTCTTTTACCCCCACCTCTGACCCTACTAAAACATTTAAACCCTGGAACCTGCAACAGCCAATCCTGTCCCTGTTCTACCCATGTCTCCGTAAGAGCCACAACATCGAAATCCCAGGTACCAACCCACGCTGCAAGTTCACCTACCTTATTTCGTATACTTCTTGCATTGAAGTATACACACTTCAAGCCACTTTCCTGTTTACAGGCACCCTCCTTTGAGATTGATGCCATGTTCCTAACCTTCCTACACTCCAGGTCCTGCACCCTAAAGCTACAGTCTAGGTTCCCATGCCCCTGCAGAGTTAGTTTAAACCCCCCCTTTCTCGTAAGCCTGTAATCCTCTAAAGCTGTGCTGGATCCTTCCTTCCTCCACCTTAGTTAAACTGCCTTCTTCCTTTTGACAAGAAGCTCCTCTGTTCTCATCATCCAAGGTTCCTTAATCTTACCCCTTCTTACCTGTCTCAGAGGAACAAATTCGTGCATCACTCAACAACTGCTCCTTCAACAGTTTCCACATGTCTGCTGTGCTCTTTCTGTGGAACAATTGCTCCCAGTCTCTCCTTTCCAACTCCTGTCTGATAGCATCATAATTTCCTTTTCCCCAATTAAATATCTTCCCTCAGTAACTGCTCCTTTCACTCTCCAAGGCTTTGTTAAATGTGACGCAATTGTGATCACTGTCACCAAAGTGTTCTCCCACCGCGAGATCTGACACCTGTAAAGCTCATTGCCGAGCACCAAATCCAAAATGGCCTCTCCCCTCGTCAGTCTGTCTACATACTGAGTAAGGAAACCCTCCTGAACACACCTGACAGAACGGCTCCAGCCAAACCATCTGCACTAAGGAGGTTCCAGTCAATATTGGGAAAGTTGAAATCACCCATATCAACAACCCTGCTACATCTGCATTTTTTCAAAATCTGCCCAGCTATGAGTTCTTTGATCTCTCTATTGCTATTAGGGAGTCTATAGAAAACCCTAATGAGGTGGCTGCTCCCTTGCTGTTCCTATCTTCCACCCATACTGACTCAGTAGGCAAACCTTCATCAACATTCTTCAATTCTGTAGCTGTGATGCACTCTCTGATTAACAATGCTATACCCCCTTTTTCTTTTTCCACCCTCTCTGATCTTTTAAAACATTCTAAACCCTGGAACATCCAGCAACCATTCCTGCCCCTGTGAAACCCATGTCTCCGTTTTGGTCACACATCATAGCCCCAAGTACTGATCCATTCTCTAAGTTTGTCACTCTTATTTCTGACACTCCTTTTGCATGACAGCAGACACACTTTAACCAATCCTTTTGTTTTATAGTGTCAGCAACCTTCCCGATAAATTCACTGCACCCTGTCACTGCCCCATCTGCAACTGCCCCCCTCTCAGATATGTGGCTCTGACTCCCAACCCCCTGCCAAACTAGTTTAAACCCTCCCGAACCACACGAGCAAATCTCCCACCCAGGACTTTTGTGCCTTTCAGTTCAGGTGCAACCCGTCCCTCATGTACAGGTCCCATCTTCCCCAGAAGGTATCCCAATGGTCTAAGTACCTGAAGCCCTCCCTCCTGCACCAGCCTCACAGCCACGTGTTACGCTGCATTTGCTGACTGTTCCTCAACTTACTATCTCGTGGCACCGGTAACAAACCCAAGATCACTACTCTACTCGTCCTGCTGTTCAGCTTCCAGCCTAACTCTCTGTAGTCACCTTAAACTAATCTAAGCCCATCCCTCTACACTATCCCATCATCATCTATTTGCTTATCCAAGTAGTGTTTAAATGCTGCTAAAGTGGCTGAGTTAACTGCTTTGGCAGGCAGGATATCCCACGCCCTTACCATTGCCTGAGTAAAGAACCTGATTAGATTACTTACAGTGTGGAAACAGGCCGTTCGGCCCAACAAGTCCACACCGACCCGCCGTAGCACAACCCACCAAGACCCATACCCCTACATTTACCTCTTCACCTAACACTACGGGCAATTTAGTGTGGCCAATTCACCTAAAATGCACATTTTTTTTGGATTGTGGGAGGAAACCAGAGCACCCGGAGGAAACCCACGCAGACACGGGGAGAATGTGCAAACTCCACACAGAGAGTCACCTGAGGCGGGAATTGAACCCATGTCTCTGGCGCTGTGAGGCAGCAGTGCTGACCACTGTGCCACCGTGCCGCCCGTAAACCTGCCTCTGACATCTGTCTTAAATCTATCACCCCTCAGCTGTGCCCCCTCGTACTAGATGACGTCATCTTCCTAGGAAAAAGACTCTCACTGTCTACCCTATCTAATCCTCTGATCATCTTGTGTGCCTCTATTAAATCCCCTCTTAGCTCTCCAATGTGACCCAAGTCCCTCAGCCTTTCCTCATAAAACCTTCCCTCCAGACCAGGCAACATCCTGGTCAATCTCCTCTGCACTTTTTCCAATGCTTCCAATTCCTTCTCGAAATATGGCGACCAGAACTGTGCACAATATTTCAAGTGAGGCCCCACTAGCGTTTTGTACAGTTGCAGCATGACATCACAGCTCCGGAACTCATTCCCTCTACTAATCAAACCTATAAAGGCACCATATGCATAAACATGGAGTTTAGTAAGGAGTTTGATAAATTTCCCCATGGTAAACTGATAGAGAACGTGCAGTCACATGGTGTGCAGGATGTTCTAGCTAGGTGGATAAAGAACTGGTTGAGCAGCAGGAGACAGGGAGTAGTAGTTGAAGGGAGTATCTCGAAATGGAGAAAGGTGACCAGTGGTGTTCCACAGTGATCAGTGCTGGGGCTACTGTTGTTTGTAATATACATAAATGATCTGGAAGAGGGCACTGTTGGTATGAACAGCAAGTTTGCAGGTGACATAAAGATTGGTGGAGTAGCAGAAAGCATAAGGGACTGTCAAAGAATACAGGAGGATACAGACAGACTGGAGAGTTGGGTGGAAAAGTGGCAGATGGAGTTCAATCCAGACAAATGTGAGGTGATGTATTTAGGAAAGTCTAATTCTCGAGCGAATTATACAATGAATGGAAGAGCCTTGGGAAAAGTTGATGAGCAGAGAGATCTGGGAGTGCAGGTCCATTGTACCCTGAAGGTTGCTGCACAGGTGGAAAGAGTGGTCAAGAAGGCATATAGTATGCTTGCCTTCATTGGACGGGGTATTGAGTATAAGAGCTGGCAGGTCATGTTAAAATTGTACAAGACATTGGTTTGGCCGCATTTTGACCAGAACTGGGTACAGTTCTGGTCGCCACATTACCAATAAGATGTGGACGCTTTGAAGAGGGTGCAGAGAAAGTTTACGAGGATGTTGCCTGGTATGGAAGGTGCTAGCTATGAAGAGAGGTTGAGTAGATGAGGATTGTTTTCATTAGAAAAAAGGAGATTGGGGGGGACCTGATTGAGGTTTACAAAATCATGAAGGGTATAGACCGGGTGGATAGAGATAAGCTTTTTCCCAGGGAGAAGGAATCAATAATGTGTAGGTGGGGAGGAGAGGGATACAGATGCTTAGGAATTGACCGACAGGTTTAGACAGTAGATTTGGATCGGCTCAGGCTTGCAGGGCTGAAGGACCTGTTCCTGGGCTGTAAATTTTCTTTGTTCTTTATATGCCTTCTTAACAGCACTATCAACCTGGGTGGCAACTTTCAGGGATCTATGTACATGGACTCCAAGATTCCGCTGCACATCCACACTACCAAGCGTCTTTCCATTGACCCAGTATTCTGCCTTCCTGTTATTCTTCCCAAAGTGAATCACCTCATTTAGCTGCATTGAACTCCATTTGCCACCTCTCAGCCCAATTCTGCAGTTTATTCAAGTCTCCCTGCAGCATTCTTCCACGCTGTCCACCACTCCACCGACTTTAGTGTCATCTGCAAACTTATTAACCCATCCACCTATGCCTGCGTCCAAGTCATTTATAAAAATGACAAACAGCAGTGGTCCCAAAACTGATCCTTGTGGCACACTACCAGTAACTGAACTCCAGGCTGAATATTTTCCATCAACCACCACTCGCTGCCTTCTTACAGAAAGCCAATTTCTAATCCAAACAGCTAAATCACACTCAATCCCATGCCTCCGCATTTTCTCCAAAAGCCTACCATGTGGAACCTTATCAAAGGCTGTGCTGAAATCCATGTACACTATGTCAACTCTGCTACCCTCATCCACATGCTTGGCCATCTTTTCAAGAAACTCAATGAGGTTTATGAGACACAACCTGCCCTTGACGAAACCACGTTGATTATCTCCAATCAAATTGTTGGTTGCTAGATGATTATAAATCCTATCTCTTATAATCCTTGTCCTACAACAAATGTTAGGACCACTGGTCTATAATTACCTGGATCATCTCTACTGCCCTTCTTGAACAAGGGCACAACATTTGCAATCCTCCAGTCCTCTGGTACTAAACCTGTAAACAATGATGACTCAAAGATCAAGACCAACGGTTCCGTCATCTCCTCTCTTGCTTCCCAGAGAATCATTGGATAAATCCCATCTTGTCCAGGGGAACTATATTCCTTGGGGTCTGGGCTGATCAATAATTTCTTCCTTGACCAACAACTCAGGTGACCTGAACGTGCTGGTATATGGTATGGAGTGGCCAGGGAATGTGCATTGAAACATGGGAGGAGCATATTGTCAAGGTGAGGCAGAAAGTGGGCAGATGGAAACACTGCTCCACCTCCATTATGAGTAAAAACACGTGTTAGGTACTCTCAGTATTGTTGGACATGCTGCAAATCACACACATTCCCAGGCTTCGCTAGAGGTCAAAATTCAACTGTGTCTGCAAGGACACCATGTATAAAGCTCTAGATAAATCATACAATCCCTACAGGGTAGAAACTGGCCGTTTGGCCCAACAAGTCCACACTGACCCTCCAAAGAGTAAACCACCCAGACCTATTCCCCTATGCTATTACTCTACATTTACCCCTTAATAATCCACCTAATCTATACATCTCTGAACATTATGGGCAATTTAGCATGGCCGATTCACCTAACCTGCACATCTTTGGATTGTGGGAGGAAACTAGAGCACCCAGAGGAAACCCAGCAGACATGGGTCCCTAGTGCTGTGAGGCAGCAGAGCTAACCACGGAGACACTGTACCATCCCAAATGGGGAAGCACATATCCTCCTCCTAATGGCCACCTTTGTGTGTGTCTGCATCAAGCTGTGTGCAGACCTTTGGTTCACAAACACTAAATGTAACAAGGTACTGAGGTTCCATTCACCCTGGTGCAGGGCTGGTACTGTGGTTATTGCTGCTGCCTGACAACACCAGGGACCTGGATTTAATTCCAGTCTAGAGTGGTGCTGGAAAAGCACAGCTGGTAAGGCAGCATCCGAGGAGCAGGAGAATCGACATTTCGGTCAATAGTCCTTCATCAGGACGGTCTGATAAAGCTCTTTTGCCCGAAGCGTCAATTTCCCTGCTCCTCGGTTGCTGCCTGACTGGCTGTGCTTTTCCAGCACCACTCTAATCTAGACTCTGATTTCCAGCATCTGCAGTCCTCACTTTTGCCTCAATTTGATTCCAGTCTTGGTTGACTGTCTGTGTAGAGTTTGCACATTTCCCCCGTGTCTCTGTGGGTTCCACACAGTAAAAAGATGTGCAGGTTAGGTGGATTGGCTGTGCTAAATCCTCCCATAGTGTCCAGGGATGTGAAGGCTATGTGGATTAGCCATGGTTAATGCTGGGTTACGGGGATAGTGTGGGGCACTGGGTTTGGATGGGATGCCCTTCGCGGGGTCAGTGCAGAATCAACTGGCTGAGAGGCCTCTATCCGCACTGTAAAGAATTTATGTTATGAAGGATAGGTCTGAACTTGTTGCCGCAGGACACTCCAAGTAGTTGGACTGCAGCCGTGGAGCACGAGCAAGATCCATTCATCAGGAATCAATGTTGATGGCACTTTCCATCATTTTAAGTGAGAGTACCTTGATGGACAGTAATTGGCTGGGTTGGATTTGTCCTGCTTTTTGTGTGCACCCCCCCCCCCGCTTCTGCACTCTAATCCTTTTGCTGTGAAGGCCAACATACCTTTTGCACTTCTTTATCATCTGCTATGCCTGCATTTTTTAGTTTCAAAAATATACTTTATTCATAAAATAATTTGATGGTCTGTACAGTTGGTCATGCCATACATACATAAACATTTGCATACAGAGATCAGAATTTATAATTTGTATATGCAGGTCTGTACGTTTATCAATCATATGTCCATATATTTAGCTGAGGCATCAGCAGAGCCCAAAAGACTACATGGGCCCCCTGTTCTTCTAAGGCAGGCAGATGTTTTTTTCCCCACTGCGCCTTGGCAGCAGTTGCCCCAAGCGTCAGCACGTCCCTCAACACGTAGTCCTGGACCTTGGAATGTGCCAGTCTGCAACACTTAGTCGGGGTCAACTCCTTCAGCTGGAAGATCAACAGGTTTTGGACTGCCCAGAGAGCGTCGTTCACCGAGTTCATGATCCTCCAGGCACAGTTGATGTTAGTCTCAGTGTGCGTCCCAGGGAACAGACCGTAGAGCACGGAGTCCCGCGTCACGGCGCTACTCGGGACGAACCTCAACAAACACCACTGCATTCCTCTCCAGACTTCTTCTGCATTGGCACATTCCAGAAGGAGGTGTGTGACAGTCTCGTCCCCACCGCAGCTGCTTCGAGGACAGCATACGATGTGGCTGAGAGTCTGGGCGTGCATAAAGAATCTCGCAGGCAGAGCCCTTCTCAACATCAGCCAAACCATGTCTTGGGTGCTTGTTGGAAAGTTCTGGCAATGAGGCATTCTGCCAAATGGCTTTGACAGTCTGCCCAGGGAACCACTCGATAGGGTCCACCCTCTCCTTTTCCCGAAGTGTCTCAAGGACACTACATGCTGACCACTTCCTGATGGACTTGTGGTCAAAGGTGTTTTTCTTCATAAACCTCTCCACGAAGGACAGGTGACACAGAACGGTCCAACTACTCGGAGCGTTCCGTGGCAGCGAGGCCAGGCCCATCCTTCGCAACACCGGGGACAGGTAGAACTTCAGTACGTAGTGACACTTGATGTTTGCGTACTGGGGATCCACTCACAGCTTGATGCAGCCACACACAAAGGTGACCATCAGGGTGAGGGTGGCATTGGGTGTGTTTTTTCCCCTGTTGCCCAGATCTTTATACATTGAGTCCTTTTGGACCCGGTCCATCTTTGATCTCCATATAAATTGGTAGATGGCCCGGGTGACTGCAGCGGCACAGGTTCTGGGAATAGGCCAGACCTGTGGCACGTATAACAGCAATGACAGTGCCTCACACCTGATGACCAGGTTTTTTCCCACGATAGAGAGCGACTGTAGCTTCCATCTGCCCAGTTTCTGCCTCACTTTGCTGATACGCTCCTCCCAAGACTTGGCACATGTCCCAACCCCGCCCCCCCAAACCAAATACCCAGCACCTTCAGGTGGTTGGTCCTGACGGTGAAGGGGATCGAGGATTGGTTGACCCAGTTCCCGAAGAGCATGGCCTCGCTCTTGCCTCGGTTTACCTTGGCCCCCGAGGCCCGTTCGAACTGGTCACAGATGCACATGAGTCTGTGCACGGACAGCAGATCCGAGCAGAAAATGGCGACGTCATCCATGTACAGGGAGGCCTTAACCTGCAGGCCCCCGCTGCCAGGAATAGTCACCCCTCTCAGACTCGCATCCTTCCTGATGGGCTTGGCAAATGGCTCTATGCAGCACATAAACAAGGCAGGGGAGAGAGGGCAGCCCTTGCCTGACTCCAGGTCTGACTGGGAAGCTATCTGATTCCCACCCATTCATTGAGACTGCACTGACAACGTTGGTGTAGCGCAGTCTGATCCAATTGCAGATTCCCTCCCCAAAGCCCATTTTGGAGAGAACATCTCTCATATACGAGTGTGATATCCTGTCAAAGGCTTTCTCCTTGTCCAGGCTGATCAGGCAGGTGTCCACCCCCCTGTCCTGCACATAGGTGATCGTATACCTGAGGAGTGCGAGACTCTCAGTGATCTTCCTGCCGGTACAGCACAGGTTTGGTCAGGGTGAATCACTGACCCCAGAGCAGACCTGACCCGGTTGGCGATAACCTTTGACAGAATTTTGTAATCCCCAGTCAATAGTGAGATTGGTCTCCAATTTCTGAGTTCCTCCCTCTCCCCCTTCCGCTTGTAGATGAGGGTGATGATGCCTTTCCTCATGGATTCACTCATGGTACCTGCCCGAAGCATACTGACATACACCTCCAGCAGGCCCTGGCCAATCAAGTCCCACAAAGCAGAATAGAGGTCGACCAGTAAGCTGTCGCTTCCGAGAGTTTTATTCTTTTTGAAGGACTCGAGGGCCTTGGTCAGCTCATCCAGAGATAGTGGCTGGTCCGGCCTTTCCCGTGTCCTGTCGTCTAAGACCTCTGTGATAGAGGACAGGAACGACTGTGAGGCCGTGCTGGCGGTTGGCTTCGAGTCATACAGACTGGCATAGAAGGATTTGCTGATCCTCATGATGTCAGCCTGAGATGACGTTACCGAGCCATCTTCTTCCTTCAGACTGCTGAGCACGGAGCTCTCTTTGTGCACCTTCTTGAAGAAGAAACATGAGCACGTTTCGTCCTGCTCCACGGAGCAGACCCTGGACCGGAAGATTATCTTGGAGGCCTCCGAGGCAAAGAGCGAGGCCTGCTAGCCCTTCACCTCCTTGAGGTCCTCCGTGACATCGACCCTCATCGTCTGCAGCAGGAGCAGGTTCTGCATACTTTCCTGAAGTTGGGACAGTTTCCCCGCCTCTCTCTCGTCTCCTGAACACCATGAGGATGAAGAACCTCTTGATGTTCCCTTTTACTGTTTCCCACCAGTCTGCTGGGGAATCAAAGAGGGGCTTCACAGTTCCCCAACCTGCGTAGTTCCTCTTGAGCTCCTCAATGTTTCCCAGGGTCAACAGCTTTGTGTTCAGCTTCCACGTTCCCTTACCAGCCCGCTGCTCGTCCTGTAGGTGACAGTCGGCTGGCAGGAGGCAGTGGTCAGAGAAGAACACCGGCTTGACGTCGGTGGATCTGACCAAGAGCGTTCGGGACACAAACAGGTAATCTATCCTTGAGCAGATAGACCTGTCTGCCCATGACCAGGTGTATCTATGCTGTGCTCCGTCTGCAGGGGTGATGAAGACGTCGTGCAGCTTGAGATCTTTTACCGTGTCCATCAGGGCTCTGGACGTGGCGTCCAGTTTACTGTTTCCCCCCACCGCCGGATCGTCCATCTGCATCAATGATACATTTGAAGTCTCCAGCCAGAATGACCAGCCTGGACATAGCCAGCAACAGTGGAAGCTGTTGCAGGACGGCCAACCGTTCACTCTTACCCACTGGGGCATACACATTAATCAGTCTCAGGGGAGCATTCCTGTACATGATGTCGGTGACGAGGAGGCGCCTGCTCACCACCTCCTTAACCTCAGAGATGGTGGAGTTGCCTCCTTGCAACAGGATACCCAGGCCTGAGGAGCGGTTATCGTTGCCCCCCCGACCAAACTGACGGCCCATGGGCCCACAAGCTCGACTATCTCCTGTAGCTGCTGAGGTGCGTTATCCCACACTCCTGCAGACACAGGACATCAGCTTTAACGTTGGCCAGGAAGGCCATCGTAGAAACATCGCGTAGCCGATTTGGTGCTACGCACATTGATGCTGGCAATTGTTATCCCCATTTTAACAGTTTACGAGGTTACCAGTGTCCATTTGCTGCTGGTCTTGCCTCTCTGGGGTAGCTGTGTGCATCTCCATGGTGACGGCAAACTGCTGGACCCTCCCCCGCTCTGGTGTCTTCGTGTCGGGCCCAGGGTCCACACAGTCCAGTTCTCCATCTGACAGTGGGGCTGTCATAGGACCTGGATGTGTGGGCCGGTGGGTGCCTCTTGGTTCTCACCGGGTGGGGGCTAGTCTTTACCCGTCCCCTCAGAGGGATCGTCTTTCCCTGTTTGGGCAGTGCTGCCCTCCCTTCTCCCTGCGGCGCTCTGTCTCTTCCTCTGGTGATGACCCTCCTTACGCCCGTCCTCATCGTCGGAAGAGCTGCCTGTATCCTCGTCGTGTAGGTGTCACTTCCCCCTTTGCTGGGTGGCTATGGGGGCCTGGTGAGGTTTCCTCTTCCTGCTTTTGACAGTAATCCAATCCTCTGCCTCCTTAGTTCCCTCCTCTTCCATTTCCTCCATCTGTTTTGAAGGGGCTTGGATCAGCTGCTGCACCTCCCCGCTGTCTGCTGTCTGATCCACTCCAGCCCCATGCATATCTTCAGTGACTGGTGTAGAAGGACACAGACAACTCATAATACAGTCCTCCCTCTCTATTTATAGTCATTCAGATAATAATGTGCCTTCCTGTTTTTGCTACTGAAGTGGATAACTTTCCTTTTGTCCACGTTATACTTTATCTGTCATGTATTTGCCCACTCGTTCAGCCTGTCTAAATCACGCTGCATTTGAATGAGTTTTCAATCAATCTAATTCTTTCTACACAGTGAAACTCAAGGAAAGGCAGCAAAATGTCCAACTCAGAATTGATTGGGAAATAAATTTCAATGAAATGAGAAATAAAACAAATAACAAAATAATGTTTTACTATAATTTTTTAGCTTTGGTTGAGGGGTTAAGAAGTTTATGAAGCATTATTCCCAGTTGCATTTGAAGTGAATGGGGAGAGATCATTTGTTTGAAACTTGTTTCAAAATCCCTGGGCCTCAGGCAAAAGTTCTAACAGTGTTTTGATTGGGAGATGCCGGTGTTGGACTGGGGCGTACAAAGTTAAAAATCACACAACACCAGGTTATAGTCCAACAGGTTTAATTGGAAGCACATTAGCTTTCGGAGTGTCACTCCTTCATCAGGTGGTAGTGGAGGGCTCAATCCTAACACAGAATTTATAGCAAAAATTTACATTGTGATGTAACTGAAATTATACATTGAAAAATTGATTGTCTGTTAAGCCTTTCATCTGTTAGAATACCATGACAGTTTCACTTCTTTCATGTGTAAATCACAATACCTTTTTTTAAAAAAGTTGCATTCTCAGGTTAGCTGTTAACAATGGTGATAGCTAGACAATATGTTGAAAGTGTTAGCCCCCTGTGTTCTCTGTCTATGCCATGATGTTTAGATTGATTCTAATCTAGAAAGTGAGATAACGGAGTTTTACATGAATTCATGCAGTTTTTGAGCAAAGTACAATGTAACCCTGCAAGTACAAATTCACCCACAAAATATATGTGTGCATGTGGGGTCTTTGTCTGTCTGTGTGTGGGTTGGGGGTTGTGAGTGTGAGAAAGTGTATGTGTGTGTGTGTAGTGAGTGCAGAGTGTCTTAAGTGTGTGAGGGGATGCATGTGTGAGTGTGGGTGTCTGTGTGTGTGTCCGTGTATATGTGTGTCCGTCTGTATGCGTGTATAGGAGTGCCTGTGTGTGTGTGAGAGTGTGTGTGTAGGAGTATCTGTGTGTGTATAGTGCAATGGTGGTCACTTGTAATGTGACATGACCCCAAGGTCCCGGCTGAGGCCCGCCCTATGGGTACCGAACTTAGCTATCAGTCTCTGCTCGGCCACTTTTCGCTGCTGCCTTTCCCGAAGTCCACCTTGGAGGATGGTCACCCGAAGGTCCGAGGTCGAATGTCCTGGATCACTGAAGTGTTCCCCAACTGGGAGGGAACATTCCTGTCTGTTGATTGTTGTGCGGTGCCCATTCATCCGTTGTCGTAGCCTTTGCTCAGTTTCTCCAATGTACCATGCCTCCGGGCATCCGTGCCTGCAATGTAGAAGGTAGACAACGTTGGCTGAGTCACATGAGTACCTGCCATGTACAAGGTGGGAGTTGTCCCCACGCGTAATGGTGGTATCTATGTCCACACTCTGACACGTTTTGCAGCGTCCACCGTGACAGGGTTGTATGGAGTTGTCCTGAGAGCCGAGCAGCTTGCTACGAACAACGATCTGTTTGAGGTTTGGCGGTTGTTTAAAGGTAAGTAGTGGAGGTGTGGGGAAGGTCTTGGTGAGGTGCTCATCCTCATTGATAATGTGTTGCAGGTCATGAAGAACATGGCGTAGTTTTTCAGCTCCTGGGAAATACTGAACAACAAAGGGTACCCTGTCGGTTGCATCACGTGTCTGTCTCCTAAGGAGATCATTACGGTTTCTTGCTGTGGCATGTCGGAACCGGCGGTCGATGAGTTGGGCATCGTACCCCGTTCTTGTGAAGGCATCCCTGAGTACTTCCAGGTGTCTGTCACGTTCCTTCTCATCTGAGCAGATCCGGTGTACGCATAGGGCTTGCCCATAGGGGATGGCTGTTTTAATATGTTTAGGGTGGAAGCTGGAGAAGTGTAGCATTGTGAGGTCATCTGTGGGTTTGCGGTAGAGTGTGGTGCTGAGGTGTCCATCCTTGATGGAGACGCATGTGTCCAAGAATGAGACAGATAGTCGAGAGTAGTCCATGGTGAGTTTGATGGTGGGATGAAACTTGTTGATGTCACTGTGTAGTTTTATCAGTGACTCCTCGCCATGGGTTCAGAGGAAGAAAATGTTGTCAATGTACTTGGTGTATAATGTTGGTTGGAGATCCTCCGTAGAGAAGAAGTCTTGTTTGAACCTGTGCATAAAAATGTTGGCATATTGGGGTGCAAATTTGGTCCCCATGGCTGTTCCATGTGTCTGGATGGAGAATTAGTTGTCAAAGGTGAAGACATTGTGATCGAGGATAAAGCGGATGAGTTGTAGGATGATGTTTGGAGTATTTTGTTATTTCTGTTGACAAAAATGGACCGTCTAGTCAGCTAGAGATCAGGGGTGAGTCAGGAGGCTATCACAAATAATTGATTCACCTCCAAGCCTCTCACAAGTGAGCAAACATAATTTGTGCAGGAAACGTGGATATTGAATTGAAATTAACAAAGGATTAACAGCGACAAGGATTTACCAACAACGATGATGACACACACTCAGGTAAGCGTGATAACTTATGGATTGAATCTAAATTTTTTTGACAGACGGTAGGAGCTTTTACAGTTTGAATATATTATATAGAACATAGAACATACAGCACAGAACAGGCCCTTCGGCCCACGATGTTGTGCCGAACATTTGTCCGAGCTTAAGCACCCATCCATGTACGTATCCAATTGCCGCTTAAAGGTCGCCAATGATTCTGACTCTTCCACTCCCACAGGCAGCGCATTCCATGCCCCCACCACTCTCTGGGTAAAGAACCCACCCCTGACATCTCCCCTATACCTTCCACCCTTCACCTTAAATTTATGTCCCCTTGTAACACTCTGTTGTACCCGGGGAAAAAGTTTCTGACTGTCTACTCTATCTATTCCTCTGATCATCTTATAAACCTCTATCAAGTCACCCCTCATCCTTCGCCGTTCCAATGAGAAAAGGCCTAGCACTCTCAACCTATCCTCGTATGACCTATTCTCCATTCCAGGCAACATCCTGGTAAATCTTCTCTGCACCCTCTCCAAAGCTTCCACATCTTTCCTAAAGTGAGGCGACCAGAACTGCACACAGTACTCCAAATGTGGCCTAACCAAGGTCCTATACAGCTGCAACATCACCTCACGACTCTTGAATTCAATCCCTCTGCTAATGAACGCTAATACACCATAGGCCTTCTTACAAGCTCTATCCACCTGAGTGGCAACTTTCAAAGATATTGAGCTAATATTTCTGATGGTGCAACCCACATGGAACTATTCACTTTAATAGCTTGCTGTTAGCACTCTAATCACCTTTAGGATCAGACCTGCACAGAGAAGGATGCACTTTGCAATTGACAGACAGTGGAACAGATGATTGGTGATCTGTCTGGTTTCACTTGAACTGGCCAACACATTCTGATGAAGGGCTTATGCCCAAAACATCAATTCTCCTGGTCCTCGGATGCTGCCTGACCTGCTGTGCTTTTCCAGCACCACAGTCTCAACAGACACACACTGCTGTTCAGTTTCCATTGGGCACCGCCGGGATCAGACTCCCCAGTCAAGACAGAATAGTGCTGTCTTTGAATGAGTTCCCAATTAACCTAGTTTCTTTTCATTCCAAAAACTTATTCAGGGATTCCTTATGATGCTCTGTGTTCTCGGAGAAAGTGAGGACTGCAGATGGATTGTGGGAGGAAACTGGAGCACCCGGAGGAAACCCAGCAGACATGGGTCCCTGGTGCTGTGAGGCAGCAGTGCTAACCACGGAGCCACTGTACCACCCCAAATGGGAAAGCACATATCCTCCTCCCAATGGCCACCTTTGTGTGTGTCTGCATCAAGCTGTGTGCAGACCTTTGGTTCACAAACACTAAATGTCACAAGGTACTGAAGTTCCTTTCACCCTGGTGCAGAGCTGGTACTGTGGTTATCGCTGCTGTCTGACAACACCAGGGACCTGTGTTTGATTCCAGCCTTGGTTGACAACACCAGGGACCTGTGTTTGATTCCAGCCTTGGTTGACTGGCTGTGTAGAGTTTGCACATTTCCCCTGTGTCTGTGTGGGTTCCACACAGTAAAACGATGTGCAGGTGGGACTAGATTGTGCAAACCGAAGGGTCTGTTTCCATGCTGTACATCTCTACGACTCTATTTTCATTGGATTCAAATTCCAACATCTGCCATGGTCGGATTCAAGTCAGGTCCCTGGGATATTACCTGGGTCTCTGGATTAACAGTCTAGCAATAGCTAAAAATCACACAACACCAGGTTATAGTCCAACAGGTTTAATTGGAAGCACATTAGCTTTCGGAGTGTCGCTCCTTCATCAGGTGGTTCATATGCTCCTCTGTCCAGGAATGCGAAGGCTATGTGGATTAGCCATGGTTAACAGCTGGGATATGGAGATAATGTGGGGCACTAGGTTTGGATGGGATGCCCTTTGAGGGGTCAGTGCAGAATTAACTGGCTGAGAGGCCTCTATCCGCACTGTAAAGAATTTATGTTGTGAAGGATAAGTCTGATCTTGTTTCTGCAGAACACTCCAAGTAGTTGGACAATTTGTATCAGCTGTTCCTCCAGCGAAGGCTTTTAACAAAAACAGTCTTGAACACAAGTCCATCAGGCAGGGGTCAGCATGTAGTATCTTGAGAGGGTTGATTCTGTGGATAGTTTCCTGAGCAGACAGTTAAAAAGTCATTTAGCAGAACACCTATGCAGCAAGGCACAGTTTGGCTGGTGGTAGGAAGGGCACTCTGCATTAGATCCTTCATGTACACATGGAATATCTGCACCATTGTACACTGCCCTCAAAGTGGCTGCCAGCGATGGGGGTGGGAGGCTGGGGTGAAGGGATCTCCTCAAATGTGCCTTTGCAAAGATGATCTGGAGAGAGATGTCAAGATTTGTCCCAAACAATTCCTTGACGCAGGACTCTGTGCTCCACGGGCTGGTGCCCAGGACACATTTTGAGACAAATATAACTGCCTGGTGAACCATCGACTTGCTTTGTAGTCTCTCTGAAACTAGTTCGTTTTCCAGTGATAAGGAGCTGACCTTGACCGAGTGTTGCAGACTGGTGCTTTCCAAAGTTCAAAACAACATCAAGAGGGACAAACTGAAGCTTGGGACAAGGGCAGCTACTGACAAGATGTAGTGGAGAAACAGTCCTCGGGAGTGTTGCTGAACAAAGAGACCTTGGAGTGCAGGTTCATAGCTCCTTGAAAGTGAAGTCGCAGGTAGATAGGATAGTGAAGAAGGCGTTTGGTATGCTTTCCTTTATTTGTCAGAGTATTGGTATAGGAGTTTAAGAAACATTATTCCCAGTTGCATTTGAAGTGAATGGGGAGAGATCATTTGTTTGAAGCTTGTTTCAAAATCCCTGTGCCTCAGGCAAAAGTTCTACCTGTTTTGTTATTTCTGTTGACAACAATGGACTGTGGCGGTGGAGTCAGGAGGCTATCACAAATAATTGATTCATCTCCAAGCCTCTCATAAGTGAGCAAACTTAATGCCAGAAGCAACTTCAAATTTGTGCAGGAAACGTGGATATTGAATTGAAATTAACAAAGGATTAACAGCGACAAGGATTTACCAACAACGATGATGACACACACTCAGGTACTCGTGATAACTTATGGATTGAATCTAAATTTTTTTGACAGATGATAGTAGCTTTGGAGGTTTTACAGTTTGAATATATTGAGCTAACATTTCTGATGGTACAACTCACATGGAACTATTCACTTTAATAGCTTACAGTTAGCACTCTAAATCAACTTTAGGATCCAGACCTGCACAGGGAAGGATGCACTTTGCAATTGACAGACGGATTGGTGATCCGTCTGGTTTCATTTGAATTGGCCAGCACATTCTGATGAAGGGCTTATGCCCAAAACGTCAATTCTCCTGCTCTTCGGGTGCTGCCTAACCTGCTGTGCTTTTCCAGCATCACAGTCTCAACAGACACACACTGTTGTTCAGTTTCCATTGGGCACCGCGGGGATCAGACTCCCCAGTCAAGACAGATTAGTATTTTAATTGAATGAGTTCCCAATTAACCTTGTTTCTTTTCATTTCTAAAACTTATTTCTAAAACTGATGATGCTCTGTGTTATAGGAGCAAGTGAGGACTGGAGATCAGAGTCGAGAATGTGGTGCTGGAAAAGCACAGCAGGTCAGGCAGCGTCCGAGGAGCAGGTGCATCGATATTTTGGGCATAAGGGCTTATGCCCAAATGTCGATTCTCCTGCTCCTCAGGTGCTACCTGACTGGCTGTGCTTTTCCAGTGCCAACCTCTTTGACTCCGATGCTCTGTGTTCAGAAATCAGAGTTTTAGAAGAACAAAGAAAATTTACAGCCCAGGAACAGGCCCTTCAGCCCTCCAAGCCTGAGCCGATCCAAATGTATTGTCTAAACCTGTCGGTCAATTTCTAAGCATCTGTATCCCTCTGCTCCTCACCTACGCATGCATCTGTCCAGACTCATCTTAAATGAATCTACCGTGCCTGCCTCAACCACGTCTGCTGGCAATTCGTTCCAGACACCCACCACCCTCTGTGTGAAGTACTTGCCGCATGTATCTCCCTTAAACTTTCCACCTCTCACCTTGAAAGCATGACCCCTCGTTATTGATACCTTCACGCTGGGGAAAAGTTTGTCTCCATCCAAAAAGATATCTTTAAAAATTCTTTTTAAAAGATAATTTGGTCAGCTCACCATGTGAGAGAGTCGAATTGTTGTTTTTCATTTTTAATAGTTTCTGCTGGGTTTCTCAAAGAAGATGTGTTTATTTCTTTCCTACTGGATTGTGCAGAGATCTTTCATCAATTAAATAGTTTTGAAATATTCAAGTCTATTAAGATGCTGGAAATGCAGAAATTAATTTTCACACAACAAAGCTCAGTTCTCTGGAGTGATACTTGACCAGGTGACTGTTTTGCCAAACACATCACAGAGAGTCTGCAGTTTGGAGCTTTATTCATGAAAGTCATATTACTTTTGATCATGTTATTAGCTTATATCTTTAACTTACTGGATAGCCCTGGGTTGGTGTAAACATGCAGCAATCAGATGTGTGAAGTGTTTTGTGGTATTTTATGTTGGAATGTCAGACCTGATCTGCCGAATGTCTTTGTTTTCAACGGATAAACTTCACACTTCCTTCTCAGTGTTTAAACTAATCACATTGGTGTCGCATTGGTAATGTCTCCAGTTTCTTCAATGCTGCTTTTAAATGATTGGACAATCACCTGATGAAGGAGCGACGCTCCGAAAGCTAGTGTGCTTCCAATTAAACCTGTTGGACTATAACCTGGTGTTGTGTGATTTTTAACTTTGTACACCCCAGTCCAACACCGGCATGTCCGAATCATCTACATACAGGTTATAGACAATAGGTGCAGCCCTTCGAGCCTGCACCGCCAACCGTTAACATCAAAGAAACTGGTTGAGATAATGCCACTTTGGATACAGTCAGGACATTGCACCAACATACTGTTTGATGTTGTGTTTCGAGTCCTGGAGAGGTACAGCACGGAAACAGATCCTTCGGTCCAACTCGTCCATGCTGACCAGATACCCCAACCCAATATAGTCCCACCTGCCAGCACTTGGCCCATATCCCTCCAAACCCTTCCTATTCATATACCCATTCAGGTGCCTTTTAAATGTGGCAATTGTACTAGCCTCCACCACTTCCTCTGGCAGCCCGGCTTCCACATAAACCTGCCAGACTCTAACTTGGTGTTGTGTGATTTTTAACTTTGTACACAACACCAAGTTATAGACCAACAGGTTTATTTGGAAGCACGAGTTTTCAGAGTGCTGCTCCTTCATTACACTGGCATGTTGAAATCAAGTTGTGCTTGTTCGGCTTGGCTTTTAGCTTCCAATTTGCTCATATGAAACAACCTAAACCATTGCAAATCAGCCAGAAGAACAGAACGTAATTGTTCCTTTTCTCTCCTGGAATGGATTCCTTGGTTGATATTTGAATGATCAGTAACAGATAATGTCACAGCCGTATAGGTGAAAACAGATTCTTAGAAAAGAACAAGTAATTTTAATTAGGGTTTCCAGTTATCTGTGAGAAAGCCCATCTAAAATCAGCAAACAAAAATTATACTGAACTTCATAGTTCCGTTATTACACACCAGTACCTTTCTTGTCCACTTCAATGTTTTGATATGGTAAACAGCTTCCAAACTTGTTAATACCACGTGCTGCAAGACTGGCAACAATGTTGCAGGTTTCCTAATCGGGGCAGGAAGGTATAAAATACAAAAGAACACAGATTTTGACAACTGGCTGCCATTGCTTTCCATTGCTTCTTAAACTAGCGGCATTGTCGGTGTAGTGGTTATGATGTGGAGGTGCTGGTGCTGGTGCTGGACAAAGTTAAAAATCACACAACACCAGGTTATTTTTTTGTAGATTAGATATGTGGACTTCAGTCAGGCGTTCAACAAGGTTCCCCATGGGAGACTGAGAACTAGCCATTTGGATACAGAACTGGCTCAAAGGTAGAAGACAGAGAGTGGTGGTGGAGGGTTGTTTTTCAGACTGGAGGCCTGTGACCAGTGGAGTGCCACAAGGATCGGTGCTGGGTCCACTACTTTTTGTCATTTACATAAATGATTTGGATGCGAGCATAAGAGGTACAGTTAGTAAGTTTGCAGATGACACCAAAATTGGAGGTTTAATGAACAGTGAAGAGGGTTACCTCAGATTACAACAGGATCTGGACCAGATGGGTCAATGGGCTGAGAAGTGGCAGATGGAGTTTAATTCAGATAAATGTGAGGTGCTGCATTTTGGGAAAGCAAATCTTAGCAGGACTTATGCACTTAATGATAAGGTCCTCGGGAGTGTTGCTGAACAAAGAGACCTTGGAGTGCAGGTTCATAGCTCCTTGAAAGTGAAGTCGCAGGTAGATAGGATAGTGAAGAAGTGTTTGGTATGCTATTGGTCAGAGTATTGAGTACAGGAGTTGGGAGGTCATGTTGCAGCTGTACAGGACATTGGTTAGGCCACTGTTGGCATATTGCGTGCAATTCTGGTCTCATTCCTATCGGAAAGATGTTGTGAAACTTGAAAGGGTTCAGAAAAGATTCACAAGGATGTTGCCAGGGTTGGAGGATCTGAGTTACAGGGAGAGGCTGAACAGGCTGGGGCTGTATTCCCTGGAGCGTCGGAGGCTGAGGGGTGACCTTATAGAGATTTACAAAATTATGAGGGGCATGGATAGGATAAATAGACAAAGTCTTTTCCCTGGGGTGGGGGAGTCCAGAACTAGAGGGCATAGGCTTAGGGTGAGAGGGGAAAGATATAAAAGAGACCTAAGGGGCAGCTTTTTCACGCAGAGGGTGGTACGTGTATGGAATGAGCTGCCAGAGGATGTGGTGGAGGCTGGTACAATTGCAACATTTAAGAGGCATTTGGATGGATATATGAATAGGAAGGGTTTGGAGGGATATGGGCCGGGTGCTGGCAGGTGAGACTAGATTGAGTTGGGAGGTCTGGTCGGCATGGACGGGTTGGACCGAAGGGTCTGTTTCCATGCTGTACATTTCTATGACTCTTACTTACAGGCCCTTCGGCCCAACAAGTCACACCGACCCACCAAAGTGCAACCCAGCCAGACCCATTCCTCTACATTTACCACATTCACCTAACACTACGGGCAATTTAACATGGCCAATTCACCTAACCTGCATATTTTTGGACTGTGGGAGGAAATGAAAGTACTCGGAGGAAAGAGCTGAAAAATGTGTTGCTGGAAAAACACAGCAGGTCAGGCAGCATCCAAGGAGCTGGAGAATCGACGTTTCGGGCATAAGCCCTTCAGGAATGAGGAGAGTGTGCCAAGCAGGCTAAGATAAAAGGTAGGGAGGAGGGACTTGGGGGAGGGGGTTGGGAATGCGATTGGTGGAAGGAGGTTAAGATGAGGGTGATAGGCCGGAGAGGGGGTGGGGGCGGAGAGGTCGGGAAGAAGATTGCAGGTCAAGAAGGTGGTGCTGAGTCTGAGGGTTGGGACTGAGATAAGGTGGGGGGAGGGGAAGTGAGGAAGCTGGAGAAATCTGCATTCATCCCTTGTGGTTGGAGGATTCCTAGGTGAAAGATGAGTCGTGTTGCCATGGTCTGGCGATGGAGGAGTCCAAGGACCTGCATGTCCTTGGCGGAGTGGAAGGGGGAGTTAAAGTGTTCAGTCACGGGGTGGTTGGGCTGGTTGGTGCAGGTGTCCCAGAGGTGTTCTCTGAAACGTTCCGCAAGTAGGCGGCCTGTCTCCCCAATGTAGAGGAGGCCACATCGGGTGCAGCGGATGCAGTAAATGATGTTTGTGGAGATGCAGGTGAATTTGTGATGGATATTGAAGGATCAATTGGGGCCTTGGAGGGAAGTGAGGGGGGAGGTGTTAGGCGCATTTTGCATTTCTTGTGGTTGCAGGGGAAGGTGCCGGGAGTGGAGGTTGAGTTGGTGGGGGCTGTGGACCTGATGAGGGAGTCACCTTTCTGGAATGCTGATAGGGGAGGGGAGGGAAATATATCCCTGGTGATGGGGTCTGTTTGGAGGTGGCAGAAATGACGAAGGATGATACTCAGCACCGCCTTCTTGACCTGCAATCTTCTTCCCGACCTCTCCGCCCCCACCCCCTCTCCGGCCTATCACCCTCACCTTAACCTCCTTCCACCTATGGCATTCCCAACGCCCCTCCCCCAAGTCCCTCTTCCCTACCATTTTTCTTAGCCTGCTTGGCACACACTCCTCATTCCTGAAGAAGAGCTTATGCCTGAAACGTCGATTCTCCTGCTCCTTGGATGCTGCCTGACCTGCTGCGCTTTTCCAGCAACACATTTTTCAGCTCTGATCTCCAGCATCTGCAGTCCTCACTTTCACCCGGAGGAAACCCACGCAGACATGGGGAGTATGTGCAAACTCCACACAGACAGTCGCCTGAGGCGGGAATTGAACCGGGTCTCTGGCGCTGTGAGGCAGCAGTGCTAACCACTGAGCCACCGTGCCACCAGCTACAGTCCCAACAGGTTTATTTGAAGTACTAGCTTTCAGAGTACTACTCCTTCATCAGGTAACTAGTAGCACTACTGCCTGACAGCACCAGGGACCCGAGCTCATTTTCAGCCTTGGGCTAGTGTGGAGTTTGCATGTTCTCCCCATGTTTGAGTGCGTTTCTGGTGGTTGCTTGGGATTTCCCCCATAGTTCAGAGACATGCAGGTAGGGTGAATACGCTGTACTAAATTCCCCTGCAGTGTGCAGGTTAGAATGATTAACCATAACAAATGTGGAGTTGGAGGGAAAAGGTGGGCAGGGGCATTTTATTTGGAGAGTCAAAGCACGCCAGTGCTGTCTGACCCACTCTGACCTCCAGCATTTGTTGTTTTCAGTACACATTCCAGCTTTTGCATTAATTTGCTCTTTCCAGTTAGCCTACTATTGCTTGTTAGGGATTCTAAGCTGTTCCTCAAAATTTGCTTTCCTTAATTTCAAATTCTGCTATTTCAAATTTTCTCCTATATCAGACTTTGTCCCCTGTTGATTCCCATGCAATAGCAGACACATTTATGTTGCCATGGACTTTAGCACAGCCTTCAGAAGGTTCCGCATGGAAGATGGTTAAGTCGGGTTAGATCACAAGGAATTCAGGGAGGGCTAGCCAGTTAGACACAAAATTGTCTTGACAGTGCGAGAAAGAGAATGGTGGTAGAGAGTTGTTCCAACTGGAGGCCTGTGACCAGCGGTGTGCTGCAAAGATCGGTGCTGGGTCCACTGTTGTTCATTATTTATATAAATTATTTGGATAAAAATACAGGAGGCACGATTGGTAAGTTTGCGGATGACAGCAAAATTGGAGTATAGTGGACAGTGAAGATATTTATCTAAGAGTACAACGGGATCTTATTCAACTGGGCCAGTGGGCTGAGGAATGGCATATGGAATTTAATTCAGATAAATGCGAGATATTGCATTTCGGAAAGACAACCAGGGCAGGACTTACACAGTTAATGGAAGGGCTCTTGGGGAGTGTTCTCAAACAGGGAGACCAAAGGGTCTAGGTACATATTTGTTTGAAAGTGGCGCCAGGGAGACAGGGTGGTGCATTTGGTATACTTGTCTTCATCGGTGAGAGCATTGAGTACAGGAGTTAGGAAGTCATGTTTGGTGAGGCCACATTTGGAATACTATTTGCAGATGACACAAAGGTTGGAGGTGTCGTTGACAGTATAGAGGGCTGTTGTAGGCTGCAGCGGGACATTGACAGGATGCAGAGATGGGCTGAGAGGTGGCAGATGGAGTTCAACCTGGATAAATGCGAGGTGATGCACTTTGGAAGGTCGAATTTGAAAGCTGAGTACAGGATTCAGGATAGGATTCTTGGCAGGGTGGAGGAACAGAGGGATCTTGGGGTACAGGTACATAAATCCCTTAAAATGGCCACCCAAGTGGACGGGGTTGTTAAGAAAGCATATGGTGTTTTGGCTTTCATTAACAGGGGAATTGAGTTTAAGAGTCGTATGATCTTGTTGCAGCTCTATAAAACTTTGGTTAGACCGCACTTGAAATACTGCGTCCAGTTCTGGTCGCCCTATTATAGGAAAGATGTGGATGCTTTGGAGAGGGTTCAGAGGAGGTTTACCAAGACGCTGCCTGGACTGGAGGGCTGATCTTATGAAGAGAGGTTGATTGAGCTCAGACTTTTTTCATTGGAGAAAAGGAGGAGGAGAGGGTACCTAATTGAGGTATACAAGATAATTAGAGGCATAGATAGAGTCGATAGCCAGAAACTATTTCCCAGGAGAGAAATGACTAACACGAGGGGTCATAGTTTTAAGCTGGTTGGAGGAAAGTATAGAGGGGATGTCAGAGGCGGGTTCTTTACACACAGAGTTGTGAGAGCATGGAATGCGTTGCCAGCAGCAGTTGTGGAAGCAAGGTCTTTGGGGACATTTAAGAGACTGCTGGACATGCATATGGTCACAGAAATTTCAGGGTGCATACATGAGGATCAGTGGTCGGCACAACATGTGGGCTGAAGGGCCTGTTCTGTGCTGTACTGTTCTATGTTTTATGTTCTATATTTACAATTCTGGTCACCTTGCAATAGGAAGGATGTTATTAAAGTGGAATCGGTGCAAAACAGATTTGTAAAGGTGCTACCGAGACTGGAGTGTTTGAGTTATAAGGAGAGGCTGAATCGGCAGAGACGTAGGGGTGACATGGTCGAGGTTTATAAAATCATGAGGGGCAATAGGTAAAAGGTGTATGTATATTGAACAGGCTGCTAGTGGAAGTAGTACGGGTGAGTACAATTACAACATTTAGAAGGAATTTCGACAGCTACATAGTTAGCATAGGCTTAGAGGAATATGGGCCAAATACAGGCAAATGGGACTAGTTTCTTTGTGAGTGGGAGATCATGCCTCACAGATTTGTTACAGTTCTTTGATGAAGTGACCAGGAAGGTTGATGAGGGCAGGGCAGTGAACATAGTCTATATGTATTACAGTAAGGCCTTTGATAAGGTTCCACATGGTAGGCTGTCCTTGAAGGCTAGATTACATGGAATCCAAGGTGAGCTGGCAAATTGGATACAAAATTGGTTTGATGGTAGGACGCAGAGGGTAATAGTGGAAGGATGCTTGTCAGACTGGAGGCTTGTGAGTAGTGGAGTACCTCAGGGGTCAGTGTTGGGTCCATTGCTGTTTGTTACCTATATCAATGATTTGGATGAGAATGTCCAAGGCATTCATTAATTTGCTGTTGGCACTAAACTAGGCAGCATTGTGGACAGTTAGGAAGATTATCAGAAATTGCAGCAAGACCTTGACCAGCTGGGGAGTTTATGGAGTTTAGTATGGATAAGTGTGTGGTCTTGCATTTTGGAAAGTCAAATCAAGGTAGGAATTTCACGGTGAATGGTAGGGCCTTAAGGAGTGTCATGGAACAGAGGGACCTTGGAGTTCAGGTTCACAGTTCTCTGAAAGTGGTGTCCCAGGTGGACAGGGCAATGATGAAGGCTTTTGGCACACTGGCCCTCATCAGTCAGGTCATTGAGTATAGAAGTTGGGAAGTTATGTTGCTGTTATCCAGGATGTTGGTGAGACCATGCTTGGAGTATTGCGTTCAGTTGGTCACCTTGTTGTAGGAAGGACGTCACTAATCTAGAAAGAACGCAGAAGAAATTTACAAGGATATTGTCTGGACTCCATGGTCTGAGTTTTAGGGAGAGGTTGAACAAGCTAGAATGTTTATTTAGAGCATAGGAGACTGAGGGGGGAACCTTTTAGAGGTGTATAAGATTATGAGAGGCATGGACAGGGTAAATGCACTCTGTCTTTTTCCCAGGGTTGGAGAATGGAGGACAAGACGACATAAAAGGGAACCTGAGAGGCAACTTTCTTACACAGAGGGTGATGTGCATATGGAATGAGCTGCTAGCGGAAGTGGTGGAGGCATAAACATTAATAACATTTAAAAGGCATTTAGACAAATACATGGATAGGAAAGGATTAGAAGGATATGGGCCAAGTGCAGGGTAATGGGGTTAAGGAGGGCAGACATTTTGGTCAGCATAGACCAATTTGGGCCAAAAGACATGTCTCCGTGCTGTAGGACTCTATGACTCGCGTTCATTTTAAGAAACCTGGTCAGCATGAACAAGTTGGGCCGAAGGGTCTGTTTCCATGTTATGTGACTCTACGTCTCAAGGCATACTGACGTTGCCACCCAGGAAAGTGCTGTCTCCAAAGACCACCAATGACTGCACGTTGTTCAGCACCTTTCCCGAATCCTCAGGTATTGGAGTAATGCATGTCCAAAGACAGCAAGACCTGAACGATAGCCCTAGATTTGTGATGACAAGTGACAAGTAGCATTTGTCCCACACATGTGCCAGGTCATGATCATCTTAGAACAAGAGACAATATGTGACCTTTGGCATTTGATGGTTGCATCATTAAAGGGGGTGAAAGTGAAGACTGCAGATGCTGGAGATCAGAGTCGAGGAGTGTGGTGCTGGAAAAGCTGGCCAGGCAGCATCCGGGGAGAAGGAGAATCAAGTATAAGCTGATGAAGAGCTAATACTCAACACGTCGATTCTCCTGCTCCTTGGATGCTGCCTGACCGTCTGTGCTTTTTCAGCACCACCTTCTTTGACTCAGCATCATTGAAGCCCACCTCCCAATCACTATCCCGGGTTTACCATTGATCAAAAATGGAAGTGAACACTGCTGGCCATATAAGTACGGTGCCTCCAAGAGCAGACTCATGAGCATCTGCAACAAATTGGAACTGGCCTCAGGATACAAGGTAACTCAAGGCAGCAGCAATGTCATATTAGCACACAGAACATAGAACAATACAGTGCAGAACAGGCCCTTTGGCTCACGATGTTGTGCTAAGGATTAATCCTAATATAAAATATAATAACTTAACCTACGCACCCCTCATTTCACTGCTATCCGTGTGCATGTCCAGCAGTTGCTTAAATGTCCCTAATAAAATGTAGGGGGTGATGGATTCTCAGGGGAATGTAGCACGAACAGCCAAGTTTCTGGTATTGAGACTGGCTCTAATGCAACGAGAGGGGTATGTCGGCTTCCAAGAGATCAACTGTGTTAGGGGATTCTGAAGGCCAAGGGACAGACAGACGTTTCTGTGGCCAGCAGAGAAAAAGCAGAATGGTGCATTGTTTCCCTAGTGCCAGGATCAAGGATGTCTCAGAAAGGGTGCAGAATGTTCTCACGGGAGAGAGGGGCCAGCAAGAGGTCATTGTCCACATTGGAATCAACGATAAACCTAACTCTCCTGGTAATATCCTCCCTCAGCACCCTGGAAAGGGTACAGAGGAGATTTACTAGGATGTTGCCTGGTATGGAAGGAATGTCTTACGGGGAAAGGCTGAGGGTCTTGAGGCTGTTCTCGTTAGAGAGAAGAAGGTTGAGATGTGACTTAATAGAGACATACAAGATAATCAGAGGGTTAGATGGGGTGGAGAGGGAAAACCTTTTTCCAAGTATGAGGACGGCAAACACGAGGGGACACAACTTTAAAAAGTGAGGGGAGATAGGTATAAGACAGATGTCAGAGGTAGTTTATTTACTCAGAGTAGTAAGGGCATGGAATGCTTTGCCTGCATCGGTAGTAGATTCGCCAAGTTTAAGTGCATTTAAGTCGTCATTGGACAGGCATATGGATGTACATGGAATCGTGTAGGTGGAATGGGCTTCAGATTAGTATGACAGGGCGGCGCAACATCGAGGGCCGAAGGGCCTGTACTGCGCTGTAATGTTCTATGTTCTATAGGAAGGGAAAAGGTTGAGACTCTGAAGGGAGATTACAGAGAGGCAGAAATTTAAAAAGGAGGTCCTCAAGGGTAGTAATATCTGGATTACTCCCAGTGCTACGAGCTAGTGAGGGCAGGAATAGGAGGATAGAGCAGATGAATGCATGGCTGAGGAACTGGTGTATGAAAGAAGGATTCTCATTTTTGGATCATTGGAATCTCTTTTGGGGTAGAAGTGACCTGTACAAGAAGGACGGATTGCACCTAAATTGGAAGGGGATTAATATACTGGCAGGGAAATTTGCTAAAACTGCTTAGGAGGATTTAGACTAGCAAGTTGGGGGGTGGGGTGGGACCCAGGGAGATAGTGAGGTAAGAGATCAATCTGAGCTGAAAATGTGTTGCTGGAAAAGCGCAGCAGGTCAGGCAGCATCCAAGGAGCAGGAGAATCGACGTTTCGGGCGTAAGCCCTTCTTCAGGAAGGCTTATGCCCGAAACGTTGATTCTTCTGTTCCTTGGATCCTGCCTGACCTGCTGCGCTTTTCCAGCAACACATTTTCAGCTCTGATCTCCAGCATCTGCAGCCCTCACTTTCTCTCCTAAGAGATCAATCTGAGACTGGTACAGCTGAGAACAGAAATGAGTCAAACAGTCAAGACAGGCAGGGACAAGGTAGGACTAATAAATTAAACTGCATTTATTTCAATGCAAGAGGCCTAACAGGGAAGGCAGATGAACTCAGGACATGGTTAGGAACATGGAACTGGGATAACATAGCAATTACAGAAACATGGTTCAGGGATGGGCAGGATTGGCAGCTTAATGTTCCAGTATACAAATGCTACAGGAAGGATAGAAAGGGAGGCAAGAGAGGAGGGGGAGTGGCGTTTTTGATAAGGGATAACATTACAGCTGTGCTGAGGGAGGATATTCCCAGAAATACATCCAGGGAAGTTATTTGGGTGGAACTGAGAAATAAGAAAGTGATGATCACCTTATTGGGATTGTATTATAGACCCCCTAATAGTCAGAGGGAAATTGAGAAACAAACTTGTAAGGAGATCTCAGCTATCTGTAAGAATGATTCGGAGATGCCGGTGTTGGACTGGGGTGTATAAAGTTAAAAAGGTGACGGACACCTGGAAGTACTCAAGGATGCCCTCACAAGAACGGGGCACAATGTTCAACTCATCGACCGCCAGTTCCGACGTGCCACAGCAAGGAACCGTAATGACCTCCTCAGGAGACAGAAATGGGCTGCAATTGACAGGGTACCCTTCGTTGTTCAGTACTTCCCAGGGGCTGAAAAACTACGCCATGTTCTTCGTGACCTGCAACACATTATCAATGGAGATGAGCACCTTCCCCACACCTCCACTACTTGCCTTTAAACAACTGCCAAACCTCAAACAGATCATTGTTCGTAGCAAACTGCCCGGCTCTCAGGACAACTCCATACAACCCTGTCACGGTGGACGCTGCAAAACGTGTCAGATTGTGGACATAGATACCACTATTACGCGTGGGAACACCTCCCACCGTGTACATGGCAGGTACTCATGTAAGGAGAAAGTGAAGAAGGGCCTGTGCCCGAAACGTCGAATCTCCTGTTCCCTGGATGCTGCCTGACCTGCTGTGCTGTTCCAGCAATAAAGTTTCAACTTTGATCTCCAGCATTTGCAGACCTCACTTTCTCCTCCTAAGGAGAAAGTGAGGACTGCAGATGCTGGAGATCAGAGCTGGAAATGTGTTGCTGGAAAAGCGCAGCAGGTCAGGCAGCAGGTAACTCAGCTAACTCAGCCAACATTGTCTATCTTATACGTTGCAGGCAGGGATGCCCGGAGGCATGGTACATTGGGGAAACTGAGCAAAGGCTACGACAACAGATGAATGGGCACCGCACAACAATCAACAGACAGGAGTGTTCCCTCCCAGTTGGGGAACACTTCAGTGGTCCAGGACATTCAGCCTCGGACCTTCGGGTGACCATCCTCCAAGGTGGACTTCGGGACAGGCAGCAGAGGAAAGTGGCTGAGCAGAGGCTGATAGCTAAGTTCGGTACCCGTAGGGAGGGCCTCAACCGGGACCTTGGGTTCATGTCACATTACAGGTGATCACCATTGCACTACACACACACACACAGATATTCCTACACACACACACACACACACACACTCTCACATGCGCACGGACACAGATACACACAGACGCGCACACAGACACCCACACACACCCTTATAGACACACAGACTCCCACACATGCACCCCCTCACAGACTTAAGACACTCTGCACTCACTACACACACACACACACACTTTCTCACACTCACAACCCCCACCCCAGACAGACACACACACAGACAGTCAGAGACCCACATGCACACATATATATTGTGTGTGGTGAATTTTTTTGGTACTTTCAGAGTTACATTGCACTTTGCTCAAAAACCACAGAGATTCATGTCGAACTCTGAGCTCAAAAACTGCATGAATTTATGTAAAACTCTGTTATCTCACTTTTTAGATTGGAATCAATCTAAACATCAGGTCATAGACAGAGAACACAGGGGACTAACACCTTCAACATATTGTCTAGCTATCACCATTGTTAACAGCTAACCCAAGAATGCAACTTTAAAAAAAAGGGTTTTGTGATTTACACATGAAAGAAGTGAAACTATCACTGTATTCTAACAGAAGAAAGGCTTAAAAGACAATCAATTCTTCAATGTATAATTTCAGTTACATCACACTGCAAATTTTTGCTATAAATTCTGTGTTACGATCGAGCCCTCCACAATCACCTGATGAAGGAGCGTCGCTCCGAAAGCTAGTGTGCTTCCAATTAAACCTGTTGGACTATAACCTGGTATTGTGTAATTTTTAAATCTGTAAGAATAATAGGGTAGTTATGGTAGGGGATTTTAACTTTCCAAACATCGACTGGGACTGCCATAGTGTTAAAGATTTAGATGGAGAGGAATTTCTTAGGTGCATACAAGACAATTTTCTGATTCAGTATGTGGATGTACCTACTAGAGAAGGTGCAAAACTTGACCTACTCTTGGGAAATAAGGCAGGGCAGGAGACTGAGGTGTCAGTGGGGGAGCACTTTGGGGCCAGTGACCATAATTCTATTCGTTTTAAAATAGTGATGGAAAAGGATAGACCAGATCTAAAAGTTGAAATTCTAAATTGGAGGAAGGCCAATTTTGACGGTATTAGGCAAGAACTTTCGAAAGCTGATTGGAGGCAGATGTTTGCAGGTAAAGGGACAGCTGGAAAATGGGAGGACTTCAGAAATGAGATAACAAGAATCCAGACAAAGTATATTCCTGTCAGGGTGAAAGGGAAGGCTGGTAGGTATAGGGAATGCTGGATGACTAAAGAAATTGAGGGTTTGGTTAAGAAAAAGAAGGAAGCATATGTCAGGTATAGACAGGATAGATCGAGTGAATCCTTAGAAGAGTATAAAGAAAGTAGGAGTATACTTAAGAGGGAAATCAGGAAGGCAAAACGGGGACATGAGATAGCTTTGGCAAATAGAATTAAGGAGAATCCAAAGGGCTTTTACAAATATATTAAGGACAAAAGGGTAACTAGGGAGAGAATAGGGCCCCTCAAAGACCAGCAAGGCGGTCTTTGTGTGGAGCCACAGAGAATGGGGAGATACTAAATGAATATTTTGCATCAGTATTTACTGTGGAAAAGGATATGGAAGATATAGACTGTAGGGAAATAGATGGTGACATCTTGCAAAATGTCCAGATTACAGAGGAGGAAGTGCTGGATGTCTTGAAACGGTTAGAGGTGGATAAATCCCCAGGACCTGATCAGGTGTACCCGAGAACTCTGTGGGAAGCGAGAGAAGTGATTGCTGGGCCTCTTGCTGAGATATTTGTATCATCGATAGTCACAGGTGAGGTGCCGGAAGACTGGAGGTTGGCAAATGTGGTGCCACTGTTTAAGAAGGGCGGTAAAGACAAGACAGGGAACTATAGACCGGTGAGTCTGACTTCAATGGTGGGCAAGTTGTTGGATGGAATCCTGAGGGACAGGATGTACATATATTTGGAAAGGCAAGGACTGATTAGGGATAGTCAACATGGCTTTGTGCGTGGGAAATCATGTCTCACAAACTTGACTGAGTTTTTTGACGAAGTAACAAAGAAGATTGATGAGGGCAGAGCAGTAGATGTGATCTATATGGACTCCAGTAAGGCGGTTGACAAGGTTCCCCATGGGAGACTGATTAGCAAGGTTAGATCTCATGGAATACAGGGAGAACTAGCCACTTGGATACAGAACTGGCTCAAAGGTAGAAGACAGAGGATGGAGGTGGAGGGTTGTTTTTCAGACTGGAGGTCTGTGATCAGTGGAGTGCCACAAGGATCGGTGTTGGGTCCTCTACTTTTTGTCATTTACATAAATGATTTGGATGCGAGCACAAGAGGTACAGTTAGTAAGTTTGCAGATGACACCAAAATTGGAGGTGTAGTGGACAGCGAAGAAGGTTATCTCAGATTACAACAGGATCTTGACCATATGGGTGAACGGGCTAAGAAGTGGCAGCTGGAGTTGAATTCAGATAAATGTGAGGTGCTGCATTTTGGGAAAGCTAATCTTAATGTATATTGCATCCTCTGCACCCGATGTGGCCTCCTCTATATTGGGGAGACAGGCCGCCTACTTGCGGAGCGGTTCAGAGAACACCTCTGGGACACCCGGACCAACCAACCCAACCACCCTGTGGCTCAACATTTCAATTCCTCCTCCCATTCCACCAAGGATATGCAGGTCTTTGGACTCCTCCATCGTCAGACCACAACAAAACGACGGTTGGAGGAAGAACGCCTCATCTTCCACCTAGGAACCCTCCAACCACAAGGGATGAACTAGGATTTCACCAGTTTCCTCATTTCCCCTCCCCCCACCCTGTCTCAGTCAAATCCATCGAATTCAGCACCGCCTTCCTAACCTGCAATCTTCTTCCCGACCTCTCCGCCCCCACCCCAGTCTGACCTATCACCCTCACCTTGACCTCTTTCCACCTATCACATTTCCGACGCCCCTCCCCCAAATCCCTCCTCCCTACCTTTTATCTTAGCCTGCTGGACAAACTTTCCTCATTCCTGAAGAAGGGCTTATGTCCGAAACGTCGATTCTCTTGTTCCCTGGATGCTGCCTGACCTGCTGCGCTTTTCCAGCAACACATTTTCAGCTCTGATCTCCAGCATCTGCAGACCTCACTTTCTCCTCAAAGATTTCAACCTACTGCGAATCCTCTTACAAGGATGCCTTCCTTGAAGAAGCTCTCTTCCTCCCTCTACAAAGATTTCAGTGAGTCCCTCTCTCACTGCACCCCCCAGGTCATCTCCTCTGCACAGAAGCTCTTCAGCCACATTCTCAAACAGACTCGCTACCACAGCCACATCTTCCTCAGCACCTGCCTACGGAACCGACTGATCCCGCACGGACTCCGGACTACGTTCCGACCAACAAAACTTGGACCCAACCAGGACAACCAGTACCTACAACTAATCCGAAGCCTCCAGCAACAGACCTCCCTCCGGATCCTCCGCTTCACGCTTGCAGCCATGCGCCGCTACCTACATTCCCTGCAGTCAGCCCTCCCCAGCTCAGGACAACACTCTCACAGACCTGCAAAGGACCTCTACTGTTCTTCATCCACAGAAAGATCCATAAACTAAACAAACAGTTCTTCCGAGCCATATCGGAAATTAAAGACAGTAAGTACCAAAAACTTTCATGTACTTACCCCCACACTCCGGATTCCTCAACTCACCATCCCTCCAGACCTACCCCTCTCTGAGGGTGAATCTTCCATCGGCCTCCGAAATCAGTCCAGCGCCAGAACACACGCGCCCGCTACATCGCCCGAGGCAATAGCCGCCGCGGATGATGACGTCACTTCCGCCCCCACCGACCTCGCAGCCTCCGCGATCACCTCCCAGACAACCGCCTCCGCGATCGCTGCTCAGACAACCGCCTCCGCGATCGCCTCCCAGACAATCGCCTCCCAGACAACCGCCTCCGCGATCGCTGCTCAGACAACTGCCTCCGCGATTGTCGCCCAGACAACCACCTCCGCGATCGCCTCCCAGACAACCGCCTCCGCGATCGCTGCTCAGACAACCCCCTCCGCGATCGCCTCCCAGACAACCGCCTCCGCGATCGCCTCCCAGACAACCGCCTCCGCAATCGCCGCCCAGACAACCGCCTCCGCGATCGCCGCCCAGACAACCGCCTCCGCGATCGCCGCCCAGACAACCGCCTCCGCGATCGCCTCCCAGACAACCGCCTCCGCGATCGCTGCTCAGACAACCGACTCCGCGATCGTCGCCCAGACAACCGCCTCCGCGATCGCCTCCCAGACAACCGCCTCCGCGATCGCCTCCCAGACAACCGCCTCCACGATCGCTGCTCAGACAAACGCCTCCACGATCGCTGCTCAGACAACCGCCTCCGCGATCGCCTCCCAGACAACCACCTCCACGATCGCTGCTCAGACAACCGCCTCCGCGATCGCTGCTCAGACAACCGCCTCCGCGATCGCTGCTCAGACAACCGCCTCCGCGATCGCCTCCCAGACAACCGCCTCCGCGATCGCTTCCCAGACAACCGCCTCCGCGATAGCTGCTCAGACAACCGCCTCCACGATCGCCGCCCAGACAACCGCCTCCAAGATCGCTGCTCAGACAACCGCCTCCGCGATCGCTGCTCAGACAACCGCCTCCGCGATCGCTGCTCAGACAACCGCCTCCGCGATCGCTTCCCAGACAACCGCCTCCGTGATCGCTGCTCAGACAAACGCCTCCGCGATCGCCGCCCAGACAACTGCCTCCGCGATCGCTTCCCAGACAACCGCCTCCGCGATCGCTGCTCAAACAACCGCCTCCACGATCGATGCTCAGACAACCGCCTCCGCGATCGCTGCTCAGACAACCGCCTCCGCGATCGCCGCCCAGACAACCGCCTCCGCGATCGCCGCTCAGACAACCGCCTCCGCGATCGCTGCTCAGACAACCGCCTCCGCGATCGCCGCCCAGACAACCGCCTCCACGATCGCTGCTCAGACAACCGCCTCCGCGATCGCCTCCCAGACAACCGCCTCCGCGATCGTCGCCCAGACAAACGCCTCCGCGATCGCCGCCCAGACAACCACCTCCGCGATCGCCTGCCAGACAACCGCCTCCGCGATCGCTGCTCAGACAACCCCCTCCGCGATCGCCTCCCAGACAACCGCCTCCGCGATCGCCTCCCAGACAACCGCCTCCGCAATCGCCTCCCAGACAACCGCCTCTGCGATCGCCTCCCAGACAACCGCCTCCGCGATCGCTGCTCAGACAACCGCCTCCGCGATCGCCTCCGAGACAACCGCCTCCGCGATCGCCGCCCTGACAACCGCCTCCGCGATCGCCTCCCAGACAACCGCCTCCGCGATCGCTGCTCAGACAACCGCCCCCGCGATCGCTGCTCAGACAACCGCCTCCGCGATTGATTCCCAGACAACCGCCTCCGCGATCGCTACTCAGACAACCGCCTCCGCAATCGCCGCCCAGACAACTGCCTCCGCGATCGCCTCCCAGACAACCGCCTCCGCGATCGCTTCCCAGACAACCGCCTCCGCGATCGCTGCTCAGACAACCGCCTCCACGATCGCTGCTCAGACAACCGCCTCCGCGATCGCTGCTCAGACAACCGCCTCCGCGATCGCCGCCCAGACAACCGCCTCCACGATCGCTGCTCAGACAACCGCCTCCGCGATTGCTGCTCAGACAACCGCCTCCGCGATCGCTGCTCAGACAACCGCCTCCGCGATCGCCTCCCAGACAACCGCCTCCGCGATCGCCGCTCAGACAACCGCCTCCGTGATCGCCGCTCAGACAACCGCCTCCGCGATCGCCTCCCAGACAACCGCCTCCGCGATCACCGCTCAGACAACCGCCTCCGCGATCGCCTCCCAGACAACCGCCTCCGCGATTGCCGCCCTGACAACCGCCTCCGCGATTGCTGCTCAGACAACCGCCTCCGCGATCGCCTCCCAGACAACCGCCTCTGCGATCGCCTCCCAGACAACTGCCTCCGCGATCGCCTCCCAGACAACCGCCTCCGCGATCGCCGCCCAGACAACCGCCTCTGCGATCGTCTCCCAGACAACCGCCTCCGCGATCACCGCTCAGACAACCGCCTCCGCGATCACCGCACAGACAACCGCCTCCGCGATCACCTCCCAGACAACCGCCTCCGCGATCGCCTCCCAGACAACCGCCTCCGCGATCGCCTCCCAGACAACCGCCTCTGCGACCGCCTCCCAGACAACCGCCTCCGCGATCGCTGCTCAGACAACCGCCTCCGCGATCGCCTCCCAGACAACCGCCTCCGCGATCGCTGCTCAGACAACCCCCTCCGCGATCGCCTCCCAGACAACCGCCTCCGCGATCGCCTCCCAGACAACCGCCTCCGCGATCGCTGCTCAGACAACCGCCTCCGCGATCACTGCTCAGACAACCGCCTCCGCGATCGCCTCCCAGACAACCGACTCCGCGATCGCCTCCCAGACAACCGCCTCCGCGATCGCCTCCCAGACAACCGCCTCCGCGATCGTCGCACAGACAACCGCCTCCGCGATCGCCGCCCAGACAACCGCCTCCGCGATCGCCTCCCAGACAACCACCTCCGCAATCGCTGCTCAGACAACCGCCTCCGCGATCGCCTCCCAGACAACCGCCTCCGCGATCGCTGCTCAGACAACCGACTCCGCGATCGTCGCCCAGACAACCGCCTCCGCGATCACCTCCCAGACAACCGCCGCCGCGATCGCCTCCCAGACAACCGCCTCCGCGATCGCCTCCCAGACAACAGCCTCCACGATCGCCGCCCAGACAACCGCCTCCACGATCGCTGCTCAGACAACCGCCTCCGCGATCGCTTCCCAGACAACTGCCTCCGCGATCGCCTCCCAGACAACAGCCTCCGTGATCGCCTCCCAGACAACCGCCTCTGCGATCGCCTCCCAGACAACCGCCTCCGCGATCGCTGCTCAGACAACCGCCTCCGCGATCGCCTCCCAGACAACCGCCTCCGCGATCGCTGCTCAGACAACCGCCTCCGCGATCGCCTCGCAGACAACCGCCTCCGCGATCGCTGCTCAGACAACCCCCTCCGCGATCGCCTCCCAGACAACCGCCTCCGCGATCGCCTCCCAGACAACCGCCTCCGCGATCGCTGCTCAGACAACCGACTCCGCGATCGTCGCCCAGACAACCGCCTCCGCGATCGCCTCCCAGACAACCGCCTCCGCGATCGTCTCCCAGAGAACCGCCTCCGCGATCGCCGCCCAGACAACCGCCTCCGCGATCGCCTCCCAGACAACCGCCTCCGCGATCGCCTCCCAGACAACCGCCTCCGCGATCGCCTCCCAGACAACCGCCTCCACGATCGCTGCTCAGACAACCGCCTCCGCGATCACTGCTCAGACAACCGCCTCCGCGATCACTGCTCAGACAACCGCCTCCGCGATCGCTTCCCAGACAACCGCCTCCGCGATCGCTGCTCAGACAACCGCCTCCGCGATCGCTGCTCAGACAACCGCCTCCGCGATCGCCGCCCAGACAACCGCCTCCGCGATTGCTGCTTAGACAACCGCCTCCGCGATCGCTGCTCAGACAACCGCTTCCGCGATCGCCGCCCAGACAACCGCCTCCGCGATCGCTGCTCAGACAACCGCCTCCGCGATCGCCTCCCAGACAACCGCCTCCGCGATCGCTGCTCAGACAACGGCCTCCGCGATCGCCTCCCAGACAACCGCCTCCGCGATCGTCGCCCAGACAACCGCCTCCGCGATTGTCGCCCACACAACCACCTCCGCGATCGCCGGCCATACAACCGCCTCCGCGATCGCCTCCCAGACAACCGCCTCCGCGATCACTGCTCAGACAACCGCCTCCGCGATCGCCTCCCAGACAACCGCCTCCGCGATCGCCTCCCAGACAACCGCCTCCGCGATCGTCGCACAGACAACCGCCTCCGCGATCGCCGCCCAGACAACCGCCTCCGCGATCGCCTCCCAGACAACCACCTCCGCGATCGCTGCTCAGACAACCGCCTCCGCGATCGCCTCCCAGACAACCGCCTCCGCGATCGCTGCTCAGACAACCGACTCCGCGATCGTCGCCCAGACAACCGCCTCAACGATCGCCTCCCAGACAACCGCCTCCGCGATCGCCTCCCAGACAACCGCCTCCGCGATCGCCTCCCAGACAACCGCCTCCACGATCGCTGCTCAGACAACCGCCTCCGCGATCGCCGCCCAGACAACTGCCTCCGCGATCGCCTCCCAGACAACCGCCTCCGCGATCGCCTCCCAGACAACCGCCTCTGCGATCGCCTCCCAGACAACCGCCTCCGCAATCGCTGCTCAGACAACCGCCTCCGCGATCGCCTCCCAGACAACCGCCTCCGCGATCGCCTCCCAGACAACCGCCACCGCGATCGCTGCTCACACAACCGCCTCCGCGATCGCCTCGCAGACAACCGCCTCCGCGATCGCTGCTCAGACAACCCCCTCCGCGATCGCCTCCCAGACAACCGCCTCCGCGATCGCCGCACAGACAACCGCCTCCGCGATCGCCTCCCAGACAACCGCCTCTGCGATCGCTGCTCAGACAACCGCCTCCGCGATCGCCTCCCAGACAACCGCCTCCGCGATCGCTGCTCAGACAACCGACTCCGCGATCGTCGCCCAGACAACCGCCTCCGCGATCGCCTCCCAGACAACCGCCTCCGCGATCGTCTCCCAGAGAACCTCCTCCGCGATCGCCTCCCAGACAACCGCCTCCGCGATCGCTGCTCAGACAACCGCCTCCGCGATCACTGCTCAGACAACCGCCTCCGCGATCACTGCTCAGACAACCGCCTCCGCGATCGCCTCCCAGACAACCGCCTCCGCGATCGCTGCTCAGACAACCGCCTCCGCGATCGATGCTCAGACAACCGCCTCCGCGATCGCCGCCCAGACAACCGCCTCCGCGATCGCTGCTCAGACAACCGCCTCCGCGATCGCTGCTCAGACAACCGCTTCCGCGATCGCCGCCCAGACAACCGCCTCCGCGATCGCTGCTCAGACAACCGCCTCCGCGATCGCCTCCCAGACAACCGTCTCCGCGATCGCTGCTCAGACAACCGCCTCCGCGATCGCCTCCCAGACAACCGCCTCCGCGATCGCTGCTCAGACAACCCCCTCCGCGATCGCCTCCCAGACAACCGCCTCTGCGATCGCCTCCCAGACAACCGCCTCCGCGATCGCTGCTCAGACAACCGCCTCCGCGATCGCTGCTCAGACAACCGCCTCCGCGATCACTGCTCAGACAACCGCCTCCGCGATCGCCTCCCAGACAACCGCCTCCGCGATCGCCTCCCAGACAACCGCCTCCGCGATCGTCGCACAGACAACCGCCTCCGCGATCGCTGCTCAGACAACCGCCTCCGCGATCGCCTCCCAGACAACAGCCTCCGCGATCGCTGCTCAGACAACCGCCTCCGCGATTGCTGCTCAGACAATCGCCTCCGCGATCGCCTCCCAGACAACCGCCTCCGCGATTGCTGCGCAGACAACCGCCTCCGCGATCGCCTCCCAGACAACCGCCTCCGCGATCGCTGCTCAGACAACCGCCTCCGCGATCGCCTCCCAGACAACCGCCTCCGCGATCGCTGCTCAGACAACCCCCTCCGCGATCGCCTCCCAGACAACCGCCTCCGCGATCACCGCCCAGACAACCGCCTCCGCGATCGCCTCCCAGACAACCGCCTCCGCGATCGCTGCTCAGACAACCGCCTCCGCGATCGCCTCCCAGACAACCGCCTCCGCGATCGCTGCTCAGACAACCGACTCCGCGATCGTCGCCCAGACAACCGCCTCCGCGATCGCCTCCCAGACAACCGCCTCCACGATCGCCTCCCAGACAACCGCCTCCGCGATCGCTGCTCAGACAACCGCCTCCGCGTTCGCTTCCCAGACAACCGCCTCCGCGATCGCTGCTCAGACAACCGCCTCCGCGATCGCTGCTCAGACAACCGCCTCCGCGATCGCCGCCCAGACAACCGCCTCCGCGATCGCTGCTCAGACAACCGCCTCCGCGATCGCTGCTCAGACAACCGCCTCTGCGATCGCCGCCCAGACAACCGCCTCCGCGATCGCCTGCCAGACAACCGCCTCCGCGATCGCCTCCCAGACAACCGCCTCCGCGATCGCCGCCCATACAACCGCCTCCGCGATCGCCTCCCAGACAACCGCCTCCGCGATCGCTGCTCAGACAACCGCCTCCGCGATCGCCTCCCAGACAACCGCCTCCGCGATCGCTGCTCAGACAACCGCCTCCGCGATCGCTGCTCAGACAACCGCCTCCGCGATCGCCGCCCAGACAACCACCTCCGCGATCGCTGCTCAGACAACCGCCTCCGCGATCGCCTCTCAGACAACCGCCTCTGCGATCGCCGCCCAGACAACCGCCTCCGCGATCGCCTCCCAGAAAACCGCCTCCGCGATCGCTGCTCAGACAACCGCCTCCGCGATCGCTGCTCAGATAACCGCCTCCGCGATCGCTTCCCAGACAACCGCCTCCGCGATCGCTGCTCAGACAATCGCCTCCGCGATCGCCTCCCAGACAACCGCCTCCGCGATTGCTGCTCAGACAACCGCCTCCGCGATCGCCTCCCAGACAACCGTCTCTGCGATCGCCGCCCAGACAACCGCCTCCGCGATCGCCTCCCAGACAACCGCCTCCGCGATCGCTGTTCAGACAACCGCCTCCGCGATCGCTGCTCAGACAACCGCCTCCGCGATCGCCTCCCAGACAACCGCCTCCGCGATCGCCTCCCAGACAACCGCCTCCGCGATCGCCGCTCAGACAACCGCCTCCGCGATCGCCTCCCAGACAACCGTCTCCGCGATCGCTGCTCAGACAACCGCCTCCGCGATCGCTTCTCAGACAACCGCCTCCGCGATCGCTGCTCAGACAACCGCCTCCGCGATCGCCGCCCAGACAACTGCCTCCGCGATCGCTTCCCAGACAACCGCCTCCGCAATCGCTTCCCAGACAACCGCCTCCGCGATCGCTGCTCAGACAACCGCCTCCGCGATCGCTTCCCAGACAACCGCCTCCGCGATCGCTTCCCAGACAACTGCCTCCGCGATTGCTTCCCAGACAACTGCCTCCGCGATCGCTTCCCAGACAACCGCCTCCGCGATCGCTTCCCAGACAACTGCCTCCGCGGTCGCTGCGCAGTCAACCGCCTCCGCGATCGCCTCCCAGACAACCGCCTCCGCGATCGCTGCTCAGACAACCGCCTCCGCGATCGCCTCCCAGACAACCGCCTCCGCGATCGCTGCTCAGACAACCCCCTCCGCGATCGCCTCCCAGACAACCGCCTCCGCGATCGCCGCCCAGACAACCGCCTCCGCGATCGCCTCCCAGACAACCGCCTCCGCGATCGCTGCTCAGACAACCGCCTCCGCGATCGCCTCACAGACAACCGCCTCCGCGATCGCTGCTCAGACAACCGACTCCGCGATCGTCGCCCAGACAACCGCCTCCGCGATCGCCTCCCAGACAACCGCCTCCACGATCGCCTCCCAGACAACCGCCTCCGCGATCGCCTCCCAGACAACCGCCTCCGCGATCGCTGCTCAGACAACCGCCTCCGCGATCACTGCTCAGACAAACGCCTCCGCGATCGCTTCCCAGACAACCGCCTCCGCGATCGCTGCTCAGACAACCGCCTCCGCGATCGCTGCTCAGACAACCGCCTCCGCGATCGCCGCCCAGACAACCGCCTCCGCGATCGCTGCTCAGACAACCGCCTCCGCGATCGCTGCTCAGACAACCGCCTCTGCGATCGCCGCCCAGACAGCCGCCTCCGCGATCGCCTGCCAGACAACCGCCTCCGCGATCGCCTCCCAGACAACCGCCTCCGCGATCGCCGCCCATACAACCGCCTCCGCGATCGCCTCCCAGACAACCGCCTCCGCGATCGCTGCTCAGACAACCGCCTCCGCGATCGCCTCCCAGACAACCGCCTCCGCGATCGCTGCTCAGACAACCGCCTCCGCGATCGCTGCTCAGACAACCGCCTCCGCGATCGCCGCCCAGACAACCGCCTCCGCGATCGCTGCTCAGGCAACCGCCTCCGCGATCGCCTCGCAGACAACCGCCTCTGCGATCGCCGCCCAGACAACCGCCTCCGCGATCGCCTCCCAGAAAACCGCCTCCGCGATCGCTGCTCAGACAACCGCCTCCGCGATCGCTGCTCAGATAACCGCCTCCGCGATCGCTTCCCAGACAACCGCCTCCGCGATCGCTGCTCAGACAACCGCCTCCGCGATCGTCGCCCAGACAACCGCCTCCGCGATCGCCTCCCAGACAATCGCCTCCCAGACAACCGCCTCCGCGATCGCTGCTCAGACAACCGCCTCCCCGATTGTCGCCCAGACAACCACCTCCGCGATCGCCTCCCAGACAACCGCCTCCGCGATCGCTGCTCAGACAACCCCCTCCGCGATCGCCTCCCAGACAACCGCCTCCGCGATCGCCTCCCAGACAACCGCCTCCGCAATCGCCGCCCAGACAACCGCCTCCGCAATCGCCTCCCAGACAACCGCCTCCGCGATCGCCGCCCAGACAACCGCCTCCGCGATCGCCTCCCAGACAACCGCCTCCGCGATCGCTGCTCAGACAACCAACTCCGCGATCGTCGCCCAGACAACCGCCTCCGCGATCGCCTCCCAGACAACCGCCTCCGCGATCGCCTCCCAGACAACCGCCTCCACGATCGCTGCTCAGACAACCTCGTCCGCGATCGCTGCTCAGACAACCGCCTCCGCGATCGCCTCCCAGACAGCCGCCTCCGCGATCGCTGCTCAGACAACCGCCTCCGCGATCGCTGCTCAGACAACCGCCTCCGCGATCGCCTCCCAGACAACCGCCTCCGCGATCGCTGCTCAGACAACCGCCTCCGCGATCGCCTCCCAGACAACCGCCTCCGCGATCGCTTCCCAGACAACCGCCTCCGCGATTGCTGCTCAGACAACCGCCTCCGCGATCGCCGCCCAGACAACCGCCTCCGCGATCGCTGCTCAGACAACCGCCTCCGCGATCGCTGCTCAGACAACCGCCTCCGCGATCGGTGCTCAGACAACCGCCTCCGCGATCGCATCCCAGACAACCGCCTCCGTGATCGCTGCTCAGACAAACGCCTCCGCGATCGCCGCCCAGACAACTGCCTCCGCGATCGCTTCCCAGACAACCGCCTCCGCGATCGCTGCTCAGACAACTGCCTCCGCGATCGCTGCTCAGACAACCGCCTCTGCGATCATTGCTCAGACAACCGCCTCCGCGATCGCTTCCCAGACAACCGCCTCCGCGATCGCTGCTCAAACAACCGCCTTCACGATCGCTGCTCAGACAACCGCCTCCGCGATCGCTGCTCAGACAACCGCCTCCGAGATCGGGGCCCAGACAACCGCCTCCGCGATCGCCGCTCAGACAACCGCCTCCGCGATCGCTGCTCAGACAACCGCCTCCGCGATCGCCGCCCAGACAACCGCCTCCGCGATCGCTGCTCAGACAACCGCCTCCGCGATCGCCTCCCAGACAACCGCCTCCGCGATCGTCGCCCAGACAACCGCCTCCGCGATCGTCGCCCAGACAACCACCTCCGCGATCGCCTGCCAGACCACCGCCTCCGCGATCGCTGCTCAGACAACCCCCTCCGCGATCGCCTCCCAGACAACCGCCTCCGCGATCGCCTCCCAGACAACCGCCTCCGCAATCGCTTCCCAGACAACCGCCTCCGCGATCGCCTCCCAGACAACCGCCTCCGCGATCGCTGCTCAGACAACCGCCTCCGCGATCGCCTCCGAGACAACCGCCTCCGCGATCGCCGCCCAGACAACCGCCTCCGCGATCGCCTCCCAGACAACCGCCTCCGCGATCGCTGCTCAGACAACCGCCTCCGCGATCGCTGCTCAGAAAACCGCCTCCGCGATCGCTTCCCAGACAACCGCCTCCGCGATCGCTACTCAGACAACCGCCTCCGCAATCGCCGCCCAGACAACTGCCTCCGCGATCGCATCCCAGACAACCGCCTCCGCGATCGCTTCCCAGACAACCGCCTCCGCGATCGCTGCTCAGACAACCGCCTCCACGATCGCTGCTCAGACAACCGCCTCCGCGATCGCTGCTCAGACAACTGCCTCCGCGATCGCCGCCCAGACAACCGCCTCCACGATCGCTGCTCAGACAACCGCCTCCGCGATTGCTGCTCAGACAACCGCCTCCGCGATCGCTGCTCAGACAACCGCCTCCGCGATCGCCTCCCAGACAACCGCCTCCGCGATCGCCGCTCAGACAACCGCCTCCGTGATCGCCGCTCAGACAACCGCCTCCGCGATCGCCTCCCAGACAACTGCCTCCGCGATCGCCTCCCAGACAACCGCCTCCGCGATCGCCGCCCAGACAACCGCCTCTGCGATTGTCTCCCAGACAACCGCCTCCGCGATCACCGCTCAGACAACCGCCTCCGCGATCACCGCCCAGACAACCGCCTCCGCGATCACCTCCCAGACAACCGCCTCCGCGATCGCCTCCCAGACAACCGCCTCCGCGATCGCCTCCCAGACAACCGCCTCTGCGACCACCTCCCAGACAACCGCCTCCGCGATCGCTGCTCAGACAACCGCCTCCGCGATCGCCTCCCAGACAACCGCCTCCGCGATCGCTGCTCAGACAACCGCCTCCGCGATCGCCTCCCAGACAACCGCCTCCGCGATCGCTGCTCAGACAACCCCCTCCGCGATCGCCTCCCAGACAACCGCCTCCGCGATCGCCTCCCAGACAACCGCCTCCGCGATCGCTGCTCAGACAACCGCCTCCGCGATCGCTGCTCAGACAACCGCCTCCGCGATCACTGCTCAGACAACCGCCTCCGCGATCGCCTCCCAGACAACCGCCTCCGCGATCGCCTCCCAGACAACCGCCTCCGCGATCGTCGCACAGACAACCGCCTCCGCGATCGCCGCCCAGACAACCGCCTCCGCGATCGCCTCCCAGACAACCACCTCCGCGATCGCTGCTCAGACAACCGCCTCCGCGATCGCCTCCCAGACAACCGCCTCCGCGATCGTCGCCCAGACAACCGCCTCCGCGATCGCCTCCCAGACAACCACCTCCGCGATCGCCTCCCAGACAACCGCCTCCGCGATCGCCTCCCAGACAACCGCCTCCACGATCGCTGCTCAGACAACCGCCTCCGCGATCGCCGCCCAGACAACTGCCTCCGCGATCGCCTCCCAGACAACAGCCTCCGCGATCGCCTCCCAGACAACCGCCTCTGCGATCGCCTCCCAGACAACCGCCTCCGCGATCGCTGCTCAGACAACCGCCTCCGCGATCGCCTCCCAGACAACCGCCTCCGCGATCGCTGCTCAGACAACCGCCTCCGCGATCGCCTCGCAGACAACTGCCTCCGCGATCGCTGCTCAGACAACCCCCTCCGCGATCGCCTCCCAGACAACCGCCTCCGCGATCGCCGCCCAGACAACCGCCTCCGCGATCGCCTCCCAGACAACCGCCTCCGCGATCGCCTCCCAGACAACCGCCTCCGCGATCGCTTCCCAGACAACCGCCTCCGCGATCGCCTCCCAGACAACCGCCTCCGCGATCGCCGCTCAGACAACCGCCTCCGCGATCGCCTCCCAGACAACCGCCTCCGCGATCGCTGCTCAGACAACCGCCTCCGCGATCGCTTCCCAGACAACCGCCTCCGCGATCGCTGCTCAGACAACCGCCTCCGCGATCGCCGCCCAGACAACTGCCTCCGCGATCGCTTCCCAGACAACCGCCTCCGCAATCGCTTCCCAGACAACCGCCTCCGCGATCGCTTCCCAGACAACCGCCTCCGCGATCGCTTCCCAGCCAACTGCCTCCGCGATCGCTGCTCAGACAACCGCCTCCGCGATCGCCTCCCAGACAACCGCCTCCGCGATCGCTGCTCAGACAACCGCCTCCGCGATCGCCTCCCAGACAACCGCCTCCGCGATCGCTGCTCAGACAACCCCCTCCGCGATCGCCTCCCAGACAACCGCCTCCGCGATCGCCGCCCAGACAACCGCCTCCGCGATCGCCTCCCAGACAACCGCCTCCGCGATCGCTGCTCAGACAACCGCCTCCGCGATCGCCTCCCAGACAACCGCCTCCGCGATCGCCTCCCAGACAACCGACTCCGCGATCGTCGCCCAGACAACCGCCTCCGCGATCGCCTCCCAGACAACCGCCTCCGCGATCGCTGCTCAGACAACCCCCTCCGCGATCGCCTCCCAGACAACCGCCTCCGCGATCGCCGCCCAGACAACCGCCTCCGCGATCGCATCCCAGACAACCGCCTCCGCGATCGCTGCTCAGACAACCGCCTCCGCGATCGCCTCCCAGACAACCGCCTCCGCGATAGCTGCTCAGACAACCGACTCCGCGATCGTCGCCCAGACAACCGCCTCCGCGATCGCCTCCCAGACAACCGCCTCCACGATCGCCTCCCAGACAACCGCCTCCGCGATCGCCTCCCAGACAACCGCCTCCGCGATCGCTGCTCAGACAACCGCCTCCGCGATCACTGCTCAGACAACCGCCTCCGCGATCGCTTCCCAGACAACCGCCTCCGCGATCGCTGCTCAGACAACCGCCTCCGCGATCGCTGCTCAGACAACCGCCTCCGCGATCGCCGCCCAGACAACCGCCTCCGCGATCGCTGCTCAGACAACCGCCTCCGCGATCGCTGCTCAGACAACCGCCTCTGCGATCGCCGCCCAGACAACCGCCTCCGCGATCGCCTGCCAGACAACCGCCTCCGCGATCGCCGCCCATACAACCGCCTCCGCGATCGCCTCCCAGACAACCGCCTCCGCGATCGCTGCTCAGACAACCGCCTCCGCGATCGCCTCCCAGACAACCGCCTCCGCGATCGCTGCTCAGACAACCGCCTCCGCGATCGCTGCTCAGACAACCGCCTCCGCGATCGCCTCCCAGACAACCGCCTCCGAGATCGCTGCTCAGACAACCGCCTCCGCGATCGCCTCGCAGACAACCGCCTCTGCGATCGCCGCCCAGACAACCGCCTCCGCGATCGCCTCCCAGAAAACCGCCTCCGCGATCGCTGCTCAGACAACCGCCTCCGCGATCGCTGCTCAGATAACCGCCTCCGCGATCGCTTCCCAGACAACCGCCTCCGCGATCGCTGCTCAGACAACCGCCTCCGCGATCGCCTCCCAGACAACCGCCTCCGCGATCGCTTCCCAGACAACCGCCTCCGCGATCGCTTCCCAGACAACCGCCTCCGCGATCGCTTCCCAGTCAACTGCCTCCGCGATCGCTTCCCAGACAACCGCCTCCGCGATCGCTTCCCAGTCAACTGCCTCCGCGATCGCTTCCCAGACAACCGCCTCCGCGATCGCCTCCCAGACAACCGCCTCCACGATCGCCACCCAGACAACCCCCTCCGCGATCGCCGCCCAGACAACCGCCTCCGCGATCGCTTCCCAGTCAACTGCCTCCGCGATCGCTTCCCAGACAACCGCCTCCGCGATCGCTTCCCAGACAACCGCCTCCGCGATCGCTGCTCAGACAACCGCCTCCGCGATCGCCGCCCAGACAACTGCCTCCGCGATCGCTTCCCAGACAACCGCCTCCGCAATCGCTTCCCAGACAACCGCCTCCGCGATCGCTGCTCAGACAACTGCCTCCGCGATCGCTTCCCAGACAACCGCCTCCGCGATCGCTTCCCAGACAACTGCCTCCGCGATCGCTTCCCAGACAACTGCCTCCGCGATCGCTTCCCAGACAACCGCCTCCGCGATCGCTTCCCAGCCAACTGCCTCCGCGATCGCTGCTCAGACAACCGCCTCCGCGATCGCCTCCCAGACAACCGCCTCCGCGATCGCTGCTCAGACAACCGCCTCCGCGATCGCCTCCCAGACAACCGCCTCCGCGATCGCTGCTCAGACAACCCCCTCCGCGATCGCCTCCCAGACAACCGCCTCCGCGATCGCCGCCCAGACAACCGCCTCCGCGATCGCCTCCCAGACAACCGCCTCCGCGATCGCTGCTCAGACAACCGCCTCCGCGATCGCCTCCCAGACAACCGCCTCCGCGATCGCCTCCCAGACAACCGACTCCGCGATCGTCGCCCAGACAACCGCCTCCGCGATCGCCTCCCAGACAACCGCCTCCGCGATCGCTGCTCAGACAACCCCCTCCGCGATCGCCTCCCAGACAACCGCCTCCGCGATCGCCGCCCAGACAACCGCCTCCGCGATCGCATCCCAGACAACCGCCTCCGCGATCGCTGCTCAGACAACCGCCTCCGCGATCGCCTCCCAGACAACCGCCTCCGCGATAGCTGCTCAGACAACCGACTCCGCGATCGTCGCCCAGACAACCGCCTCCGCGATCGCCTCCCAGACAACCGCCTCCACGATCGCCTCCCAGACAACCGCCTCCGCGATCGCCTCCCAGACAACCGCCTCCGCGATCGCTGCTCAGACAACCGCCTCCGCGATCACTGCTCAGACAACCGCCTCCGCGATCGCTTCCCAGACAACCGCCTCCGCGATCGCTGCTCAGACAACCGCCTCCGCGATCGCTGCTCAGACAACCGCCTCCGCGATCGCCGCCCAGACAACCGCCTCCGCGATCGCTGCTCAGACAACCGCCTCCGCGATCGCTGCTCAGACAACCGCCTCTGCGATCGCCGCCCAGACAACCGCCTCCGCGATCGCCTGCCAGACAACCGCCTCCGCGATCGCCGCCCATACAACCGCCTCCGCGATCGCCTCCCAGACAACCGCCTCCGCGATCGCTGCTCAGACAACCGCCTCCGCGATCGCCTCCCAGACAACCGCCTCCGCGATCGCTGCTCAGACAACCGCCTCCGCGATCGCTGCTCAGACAACCGCCTCCGCGATCGCCTCCCAGACAACCGCCTCCGAGATCGCTGCTCAGACAACCGCCTCCGCGATCGCCTCGCAGACAACCGCCTCTGCGATCGCCGCCCAGACAACCGCCTCCGCGATCGCCTCCCAGAAAACCGCCTCCGCGATCGCTGCTCAGACAACCGCCTCCGCGATCGCTGCTCAGATAACCGCCTCCGCGATCGCTTCCCAGACAACCGCCTCCGCGATCGCTGCTCAGACAACCGCCTCCGCGATCGCCTCCCAGACAACCGCCTCCGCGATCGCTTCCCAGACAACCGCCTCCGCGATCGCTTCCCAGACAACCGCCTCCGCGATCGCTTCCCAGTCAACTGCCTCCGCGATCGCTTCCCAGACAACCGCCTCCGCGATCGCTTCCCAGTCAACTGCCTCCGCGATCGCTTCCCAGACAACCGCCTCCGCGATCGCCTCCCAGACAACCGCCTCCACGATCGCCACCCAGACAACCCCCTCCGCGATCGCCGCCCAGACAACCGCCTCCGCGATCGCTTCCCAGACAACCGCCTCCACGATCGCCATGAAGACAATCGCCGACAGATTCGCGACCTCCGCGGCTATGGGGAATAACTCTGTCTCTGTGGTCGCCGCAGCCACTTCCGCCCCCACTGACGTTACTAACCTACACTCCCACAATGCCGCATGTGTCTCCGCCCCCACGCCGATCTCCACGCCTAACCCTGCCCCCCGCCGGGTTTCGTCACCTCGCCTAACCCCGCCCCTTCGCCGATCGCCGACTGCATGCCCAACCCCGCCCCCACGCCTATATCCGTCACCAGGTCTAACCCAGCCCCTTCGCCGATCTCCATCACCACGCCCAACCCCACCCCCACGCCGATCTCTGTCCCCGCCCCCAGGCCTAACCCCGCCCCCCACACCCAGCTCCAGCCCCACACCAGGTCCTAGCTCCCAGCCCTGCCGCGTTTTCACTATCCCTCCAGACCTACCCCTCTCTGAGGACGAAAGATCAGTCCTCAGCAGAGGCCTCACCTTTATTCCCCTACGCTCTCGGATTAACGAGTTCAACACACGGCGTGACATCGAACAATTCTTCCGCCGCCTTTGCCTCCGCGCCTACTTGCACCTCCACACACATCATCTATTGCATCCTCTGCACCCGATGTGGCCTCCTCTATATTGGGGAGACAGGCCGGCTACTTGCGGAGCGTTTCAGAGAGCACCTCTGGGCCACCCGGACCAACCAACCCAACCACCCTGTGGTCAACACTTCAACTCCCCCTCCCACTCCACCAAGGATATGCAGGTCTTTGGACTCCTCCATCGCCAGACCACAACAACACGACGGTTGGAGGAAGAGCGCCTCATCTTCCGCCTAGGAACCCTCCAACCACGAGGGATGAACTCAGATTTCACCAGTTTCCTCATTTCCCCTCCCCCCACCCTGTCTCAGTCAAATCCATCGAATTCAGCACCACCTTCCTAACCTGCAATCTTCTTCCTGACCTCTCCGCCCCCACCACAGTCTGACCTATCACCCTCACCTTGACCTCTTTCCACCTATCACATTTCCGACACCCCTCCCCCAAGTCCCTCCTCCCTACCTTTTATCTTAGCCTGCTGGACACACTTTCCTCATTCCTGAAGAAGGGCTTATGTCCGAAACGTCGATTCTCCTGTTCCCTGGATGCTGCCTGACCTGCTGCGCTTTTCCAGCAACACATTTCCAACCAGGACTCTCGCCCACCCTCTGACGACCCCTTCTCCCGCCTCCAACACACCCCGTCCACCTGGACACCCCGTGCTGGCCTCCTACCTGCCCTCGACCTCTTCATAGCCACCTGAACTCCCCCACCCCTCTCACCCACTCCAACCCCACACCCTCGGAACGCGCAGCCCTCCACTCCCTCCGTTCCAACCCCAACCTCACTATTAAACCGGCAGACAAGGGAGGTGCAGTAGTAGTTTGGCGCACCGATCTTTACACCGCTGAGGCCAAACGCCAGCTCGCAGATACCTCCTCCTACTGCCCCCTTGACCATGACCCCACTCCCCACCACCAAACCATCATCTCCCAGACCGTCCATAACCTCATCACCTCAGGGGATCTCCCATCCACCGCCTCTAACCTCATAGTCCCACAAACCCACACCGCCCGCTTCTACCTCCTGCCCAAAATCCACAAACCTGGCTGCCCCGGCCGACCCATTGTCTCAGCCTGCTCCTGCCCCACCGAACTCATCTCTGTATACCTCGACACGGTCCTGTCCCCCTGAGTCCAAGAACTCCCCACCTACGTTCGGGACACCACCCATGCCCTCCACCTCCTCCATGATTTTCGCTTCCCAGGTCCCCAACTCCTTATCTTCACCATGGACATCCAGTCCCTGTACACCTCCATCCCCCATCATGAAGGACTCAAAGCCCTCCACTTCTTCCTTTCCCGCCGTACCAACCAGTACCCTTCCACTGACACCCTCCTTCGACTGACTGAACTGGTCCTCACTCTGAACAACTTCTCTTTCCAATCCTCCCACTTCCTCCAAACCAAAGGAGTAGCCATGGGCACCCGCATGGGCCCCAGCTATGCCTGCCTCTTCGTAGGATATGTGGAACAGTCCATCTTCCGCAACTACACTGGCACCACGCCCCACCTTTTCCTCCGCTACATCGATGACTGTATCGGCGCCGCCTCGTGCTCCCACGGAGGAGGTTGAACAGTTCATCCACTTCACCAACACCTTCCACCCCGACCTCAAATTCACCTGGACAGTCTCAGATTCCTCCCTCCCCTTCCTCGACCTTTCTATTTCTATCTCAGACGGCCGAATCAACACGGACATCTACTACAAACCAACCGACTCCCACAGCTACCTGGACTACACCTCCTCCCACCCCGCCCCCTGTAAAAACGCCATCCCATTCTCCCAATTCCTTCGACTCCGCCGCATCTGCTCCCAGGAGGACCAGTTCCAAAACCGTACAACCCAGATGGCCTCCTTCTTCAAGGACCGCAATTTCCCCCCTGATGTGGTCGACGATGCCCTCCACCGCATCTCTTCCACTTGCCGCTCCTCCCCCCATGAGCCCCGCCCCTCCAACCGCCACCAGGACAGAACCCCACTGGTCCTCACCTACCACCCCACCAATCTCCATGTACAGCGCATCATCCGCCGTCATTTCCGCCACCTCCAAATGGACCCCACCACCAAGGATATAGTTCCCTCCCCTCCCCTATCAGCATTCCGTAAAGACCACTCCCTCCGTGACTCCCTCGTCAGATCCACACCCTCCACCAACCCAACCTCCACTCCCGGCACCTTCCCTTGCAACCGCAGGAGGTGCAAGACTTGCGCCCACACCTCCCCCCTCACCTCCCTCCAAGGCCCCAAAGGAAACTTCCATATCCGGCACAGATTCACCTGCACCTCCACACACATCATCTATTGCATCCTCTGCACCCGATGTGGCCTCCTCTATATTGGGGAGACAGGCCGCCTACTTGCGGAGCGTTTCAGAGAATACCTCTGGGACACCCAGACCAACCAACCCAACCACCCTGTGGTCAACACTTCAACTCCCCCTCCCACTCCACCAAGGATATGCAGGTCTTTGGACTCCTCCATCGCCAGACCACAACAACACGACGGTTGGAGGAAGAACGCCTCATCTTCCGCCTAGGAACCCTCCAACCACAAGGGATGAACTCGGATTTCACCAGTTTCCTCATTTCCCCTCCCCCCACCTTGTCTCAGTCAAATCCATCAAACTCAGCACTGCCTTCCTAACCTGCAATCTTCTTCCTGACCTCTCCGCCCCCACCCCAGTCTCACCTATCACCCTCACCTTGACCTCTTTCCACCTATCGCATTTCCAACGCCCCTCCCCCAAGTCCCTCCTCCCTACCTTTTATCTTAGCCTGCTGGACAAACTTTCCTCATTCCTGAAGAAGGGCTTATGCCCGAAACGTCGATTCTCCTGTTCCCTGGATGCTGCCTGACCTGCTGCACCTTTCCAGCAACACATTTTCAGCTCTGATCTCCAGTATCTGCAGTCCTCACTTTCTCCTTATACACTTAATGGTAAGGTCCGAGGGAATGTTGCTCAACATAGAGACCTTGGAGTGCAGATTCATAGCTCCTTGAAAGTGAAGTCGCAGGTAGATAGGATAGTGAAGAAGGCGTTTGGTATGCTTTCCTTTATTGGTCAGAATATTGAGTACAGGAGTTGGGAGGTCATGTTGCAGCTGTACTACCGCACCTCCCTTGTCTGCCGAGAGGTGCGAGGGAGGAGCGAAGAACTTCTGGGGAGTTTTTAAGTGGGTGAGATCTAACCAACTTAAAAACTCCCCTGAAGTCCTTCACTCAGGGTAGTTGCGTGTTCCTCCTGCAGAATGTGGCAGGTGAGGGACATTTGCGGGAAGTGCACCCAACTCCAGCTCCTCGAAAACTGAGTTGGGGAACTGGAGCTGGAGCTGGATGAACTATGGATCATCCAGGAGGCTGAGGGGGTAATGGAGAGGATATACAGGGAGGTGATCACTCCCCAGACACAGGATAAGGACAGCTGGATTACTGTCAGGGGCAGGAAAGGGAACCGACGGTCAGAGCAGAGATCCCCTGTGGCCGTTCCCCTCCTGGGAAATCTCCTCTGTGCCCTTTCCAAAGCTTCCACATCCTTCCTATAATGCAGCAACCAGAGCTGAGTGCAATACTTCAAGTGCAGCTACACTAGAGTCTTGTACAGCTGCAGCATGACCTCACAGCTCCAAAACTCAATCCCTCTACCAATAAAAGCTAACACACTGTACACCTTAACAATCCTGTCAACCTGCTCCTCTGATGCTGCCTGACCTGCTGTGCTTTTCCAGCACCACTCTACTCTTGACTCCAGCATCTGCAGTACCCACTTCCGCCTAGTGAAAAAGATACCCTCAGGTCTTTTAAGTCTTTCTCCTCTCACCTGAAAAATATGCCCCATAGTTTTCAACTCTCCCAATCTGGGGAAACAATCTTTGCCATTCACTTTATCTATGCCCCTCATGATTTTGTAAATCTCTTTAAGGTCACCTCTCAACCACCTATGCCAGTGAAAAAAGTCCCAGACTATTCTCTCCTTAGAATTCAAATCTGTAGTCCTGGCAACATCCTTGTAAATCTTGTCTGAACCCTCTCCAATTTAATAATATCCTTCCTTTAGCAGTGTGACTCGAACTATACACAGTACTTCAAAACGCATCAAAGTGTCCTACAACCTCAACATGATGTCCCAACTCCTCATAAAAAAATGAAAAAAACTGCAGACACTGGAAATCAGAAACTAAAACAGAATTTGTTGGAAAATCTCAGCAGGTCTGGAGTATCTGTGGAGAGAAATCAAAATTAACATTGTGCCCTTCTTCAGAACTGATGGTAGCTAGGTAAAAGTTGTTTTTGTCCAGAAGTTATGATGGGGGAGTTGGTAAGGAGTAAATAATAGGTGGAGATAGAGGTCAAAGAGAGATAAGATCAGTTGGATAGAAAAAAGAGGGAAAAATAACAGTCAGCCTAGGAGAGTGAATAGCTGCTAATGGGGACAATCAATGACTGACAATGTGATGTGTGTAATAGCAGTGCATGTGATAAGAATGCTGGGCTAAGGACATGGGAAAAGGTGCCTCAGGATCCAAAGTTGTTGAACCTCAATATTGAGTCCAGAAGGCTGTAGAGTTAACAGGTAGATAATGAGGTGCTGTTCTTCCTGCTTCTGCTGAGTCTCGTTAGAGCACTGCAGCAAACCCGAGACAGAGAAGTTGGCCAGGGAACAAAGTGGTGTCAGGAGTGAAGGATGAGTGGACCAAGGTGAGCCAGAGGGAACAGACCATGCAGAAAGCTAACAAGATTTTCATTTGATTTGATTATTATTGTCACATGTACCTAAGTGCAGTGAAAGGATTTGTTTTGCAAGCAGCACAGACAGGTCATAACATAGAAGGACATACAGATCATAGGGTTATTAGACAGTGAGGCATACAAGGTTACAGCTGCACAGGAGGTGCACAAAAGCAAGATCAATATTTGGTTTGGAATTAGAGAGAGGTCCATTCAGCAATCTAATAACAGCAGGGAAGAAGCTGGTTTTCAACCTGTTGGTACAAGTGCATAAGCTTCTGTATTTTCTGCCCCACGTAAAATGAGGGAAGAGAGTGTTACCGGAGTGGGGGGAGTGGTCTCTGCTGATGATGAAGAGAATGTTACCGGGGTGGGAGGGGTCATTGCTGATGATGAAGAGAATGTTACCGGATGGGAGGGGTCTCTGATGATGTTCGATGACAGTGTTACCGGGGTGGGAGGGGCCTCTGATGATGTTCGAAGTCAGTGTTACCGGGGTGGGAGGGGTCTCTGATGGTGTTGGAAGACAGTGTTACCGGGGTGGGAGGGGTCTCTGATGATGATGAAGAGAGTGTTACCGGGGTGGGAGGGGTCTCTGATGGTGTTGGAAGACAGTGTTACCGGGGTGGGAGGGGTCTCTGATGATGATGAAGAGAGTGTTACCGGGGTGGGAGGGATCTCTGATGATGATGAAGAGAGTGTTACCGGGGTGGGAGGGGTCTCTGATGATGATGAAGAGAGTGTTACCGGGGTGGGAGGGGTCTCTGATGATGATGAAGAGACTGTTACCAGGGTGGGAGGGGTCTCTGATGGTATTGGAAGACAGTGTTCCCAGGGTCGGAGGGGTCTCTGATGGTGTTGGAAGAGAGTGTTACCGGGGTGGGAGGGGTCTCTGATGGTATTGGAAGACAGTGTTCCCAGGGTGGGAGGGGTCTCTGATGTTTTTGCCAGCCTTTCTGTGGCAATGAGAAGTGTAGGAGTCCATGCATGGGAGGCTGACTTTTGTGGTGGCCTGAGTTGTGTACGCTTTTTGGTAGTGTCCTACGGTACTGGGCAGAGCAGTTACCGTATTAGGCAGTTATGCATCCGGATAAAGTGCTCTCTGTGGTGTTTCTGCAAATGTTGATAAATGTCCTTTTGGACATGCCGAATTTCCTAAGCCTGCAGACGATAAAAGGCATTGTTGTGCCTTCTTGACCACTGCATCTTTGCGGGAGATCCAGGGAGATTTTATGCTGTATGACCCTGTGATTCCATAAACATGAGAGTTTCTAGGAATTTGGTGCTTTCAATCCTCCCCACATCATCTCCATTGATATAGACCGGGGCGTGGTCCTCCTCCTTTCTTCCTGAAGTGAATAGTCAGTTCTTTTGTTTTGCTGACACTGTTATCTTTGCAACACGACACCTCGCATTCTATCTCCTTCCTATATTCTGACTCGTCATGGTTTGATATCTGACCTACAACGGTGATGTCATCAGCAAACGTGTAGGTGGCATTCATACGAAATTTGACCACACAGCCAGGGAGTACAGTAGGGGGCTGAGTACATATCCTTGCAGGGATTATCATGGAGGAGGAGCTGTTGTCTATCTTCACTGATTGTGGTTTGCAGTTCAGGACGTAGTTGCAGAGGGCACAGCTGAGACCTAAGTCTCAGAGTTCTGAGGTTACTGTAGTCATGGATATGTTCACTGAGCTGGGAAGTTCATTTGCAGACATTTTTAACCCCTAGCGATCAATGGGGTGACAGATGTCCAGTCGGATCGCCCATTTTTAACCCCTGTCTAGGTGACATCTTCAGTGCTTTGGAGCCTCCTGTGAAACGCGGCTGTACTGTGTCTTCTGGAATTTATTTGATTTTAGTTCTGCTGCTTTCGGTTGCCAGTTCCAGTTATTCATTGTAGTGGCCAGTATACTGAGTCTAGGTCAATGTGTTTGTTGACTGAGTCTGTGGCTGAGTGCAATGCTTCTAGAAATTTTCTGGCTGTCCTGTTTAGCTTGTGCTATGATCATTGAGTTGTCCCTGTCGAATTTGTGGTCCTTGTCATCTGTGTGTATGGCTACTGGGGACAGCTGGTCGTGGCATTTAGTGGCTAGCTGGTGTTCATGGATGCGGATTGGTAGTTGCTGCCTATTTGCCCTATAAAGTGTTTTGTGCAGTCTTTGCATGGAATCTTGTAAATTCCATTTGTCTTACACATGATGGGTATTGGGACGTGTTTAAATTGTAATCATGTGTATGAACCAAATAAATTCCAGAAGACACAGTACAGCAACACTTCCCAGGAGACTCCAAATCACTGAAGATATCACCTAGGTAAGGGACAAAACATCTGCAAATCAACTTCCCAGATCGGCGAACATACCCACAACTATGACAACCAGCACCGAGCTACAAATCTTTACACAAACCTTGAGTTTTGAGGTTAGATTGGTTGGGATTATATTGTTGATGATGGGGCTATAGTAATAATGTAGGAGCCTGACATAGGTATTGTATTATCCAGATGTTCCAGGGATGGGTGTAGGGCCACGGAAATGGCATCCGCTGTGGACCTGTTTCATCGGTAGGCAAATTGCAGGGAATCAAGGCAGGCTGGGAGGCTACAATTGATGTGGGCCATGACTAACCTCCCCAAGCACTTCATAATTATTGAGGTCAGAGCTACTGGGTGGTAGTCATTGATGCACGTTCTATGAGTTTTCTTTGCAACTGGTATGATGGTGGTTTACAGATTGTAGGAAAGGGAGACTAAAGATGTCAGCAAATACTTATCTGATATCTGAAGCAGTGACTGAGGGAGCAAGTATATCGGGGGCTCTCGGGGAAGGTGACTTCACACCACTTATATTCTGATCGAACTGAAAATAAAAAGTGTTGAGTCCATCAGGGAAGGTTGTGTTTTTGATTACTATTTTGCTCTGCTTCATTTTGTACCCCGTTATTTCATGTCGGCCTTGACAGAGGTGACAAGTGCCTGTGTGGTTAGTTTGGAACTCTAACTTGGTCCAGTCTTGCCTCTTGGAATTTCTAATGGCCTTGTGGAGGTCATATCTGGATTTACTGGAAAGCTCTGGGTCATCTGATTTGAATGGTGCACACTTGGCCTTTTGTAGGCAATGGATTTCCTGTTTCATCCAAGGTTTCTGTGTGGGGGACAAACGGATTGACTTCTTTAGCACGCAGTCCTCGACACACTTGCTAATGAAGTCTATGATGGTAGTGTCATTTTCGTCTAGGATGTTTGCTGAATTCTTGAATGTGGTCCAACTCACCAATTCCAACAAGGAGGGGAGGGGAACATGTGTCTGGTGGTGGCCTCCTTGGAAGTGACAGAAATGGTGGTTAATGATCCTCTGAACATGGATGCTGGTGGGTTGGTAGGCGAGGATAAGGGGAGCCCTATTGTTCCTTTGGAAGGAAAGACAGGGAGTTAAGACAGAAGGGTGGGAGATCAGCCAGACTCAGCTAAGGGCCCTGTCAACAATGGTGCTGAGGATTCTTCGGTTGAGGAAGCAGGTGGACATTTCAGAGGTCACCTTGTCACAGTTGGCATTATCAGAACGGGTATGGTGGAGATGGAGGAACTGGGATAATAGAGTTTTTACAGGAAGTAGGGTGCGAGAATGTATAGTCACGATAATTGTGGGTGTCAGTGAGTTTGTAGTGAGTATTGGTGGTCAGCCTAAACCCAAAAATAGCAACAGAAATGTTGAGATAGGGATGAAAGATGAAGGCTTTTGCCCGAGACGTCGATTTTCCTGCTTCTCGGATCCTTCCTGACCTGCTGTGCTTTTCCAGCACCACTCTAATCTAGACTCTGATTTCCAACATCTGCAGTCCTCACTTTTGCCACGGGAGGAATCCCATCGGATTCGGCGAAGGTGAGAGCCAGGTGGAAATTGGAATTCTGGACATGAGAAGGAAGCAGTGCCAATAATATCATTGATATACCAGAGAAAGAGTTGTGGGTGGGGGCTGGAATAGAACTGCAACACTTAATGTTCCACGGACCCCACAAAGAGACAGACATAAAAGGATATGGAAGGGTTGGTACCTGGGACTTCGATGTTGTGGCTATTACGGAGACATGGGTAGAACAGGGACAGGATTGGCTGTTGCAGGTTCCAGGATTTAAATGTTTTAGTAGGGTCAGAGGTGGGGGTAAAAGAGGGGGAGGTGTGGCATTGCTTGTCAAAGATAGTATTACAGTGGTGGAAAGGACGATGGATGAGGACTTGCCATCTGAGGTAGTTTGGGCTGAGGTTAGGAATAGGAAAGGTGAGGTCACCCTGTTAGGAGTCTTTTACAGGCCTCCTAATAGTCCTAGAATCATTGAAGAAAGGATAGGGAAGGTGATTCAGGAGATGAGTGACAGTAATAGGGTGGTTGTTATGGGGGACTTTAACTTTCCTGATATTGATTGGGAAAGCTATAGCTCAAGTTCGTTAGATGGGTCAGTGTTTGTTCAATGTGTGCAGGAGAGTTTCCTGACACAATATGTAGGCAGGCCAACAAGAGGTGAGGCCATACTGGATTTGGTTCTGGGTAACGAACCAGGCCAGGTGTTAGAATTAGAGGTAGGTGAGCACTTTGGGGATAGTGACCATAATTCGGTGATTCTTACTCTCGTGATGGAGAGGGATAAGTGTGTACTACAGGGCAAGAGTTATAGCTGGGGTCAGGGAAATTATGATGCGGTGAGGCATGACTTAGGATGTGTGGCTTGGAAAAGTAGACTCCAAGGCAAGAGTGTAAATGATATGTGGAGCTTGTTCAAGGAGCAACTATTGAGTGTCCTTGATAATTATGTACCTGTCAGGCAGGGAGGAAAGGGTCGTGCGAGGGAGCCGTGGTTTAATAAGGAATTGGAATCCCTTGTTAAATGGAAGAGGGCGGCCTATCTCAAGATGAGACGTGAAGGTTCAATTGGGGCGATTGAGAGTTATAGGGTAGCCAGGAAGGACCTGAAGAGAGAGCTAAGAGCAGCAAGAAGGGGACATGAAAGGTCCTTAGTCGGTAGGATTAGGGAAAACCCTAAGGCTTTCTATAGGTATGTTAGGAATAAAAGAATGACTAGGGTAGGAATAGGTCCAGTCAAGGATAGTAGTGGGAAGTTGCGTGTGGAGGCGGAAGAGATTGGGGAGACACTGAATGAATACTTTTCTTCAGTATTTACTCAGGAACAGGGCATTGTCGTCGATGTGAATACTGAGTCACAATTAAGTAGAATGGATGGCTTTGAGGTATGTAGAGAAGAGGTGTTGGAAATCCTGGAAAAGGTGAAAATAGATAAGTCCCCTGGGCCTGATGGCATTTATCCTAGGATTCTCTGGGAAGCAAGGGAGGAGATTGCAGAGCCATTGGCCTTGATTTTTATGTCCTCTTTGTCTACAGGAGTAGTGCTAGAAGACTGGAGGATAGCAAATGTGGTTCCCTTGTTCAAAAAGGGGAGTAGGGATAACCCTAGTAACTATAGGCCGGTGAGTCTCACTTCTGTTGTGGGCAAAGTCTTAGAGAGAATTGTAAGGGATAGGATTTATGAACATCTGGATAGGAATAATGTGATCAAGGATAGTCAGCATGGTTTTGTGAAGGGCAGGTCGTGCCTCACAAACCTTATTGAATTCTTTGAAAAGGTGACGAAGGAGGTTGATGAGGGGAAAGCGGTAGATGTGGTATATATGGATTTTAGTAAGGCGTTTGATAAGGTTCCCCATGGTAGGCTACTGCAGAAAATACGGAGATATGGCATTGAGGGTGAGTTGGAGGTTTGGATTAGGAATTGGCTGGATGGAAGAAGACAGAGGGTAGTAGTTGATGGCAAAGTTTCTTCATGGAGTGCCGTCACTAGCGGTGTTCCGCAAGGATCTGTTTTGGGACCATTGCTGTTTGTCATTTTTATAAATGACCTGGAAGAGGGGTTAGAAGGTTGGGTGAGCAAGTTTGCGGATGATACGAAAGTCGGAGGAGTTGTTGACAGTGAGGAAGGATGTGGCAGGTTACAGCAGGATATAGAGAAGCTGCAGAGCTGGGCAGAAAGGTGGCAAATGGAATTCAATGTAGCTAAGTGTGAGGTGATTCACTTTGGGAAGAATAACAAAAAGATGGGGTACTGGGCTAATGGTCGGATACTTGGTAGTGTGGATGAGCAGAGGGATCTTGGTGTCCATGTACACAGATCTCTGAAAGTTGCCACCCAGGTAAATAGTGCGGTGAAGAAGGCATATGGCGTACTGGCTTTTATTGGTAGAGGAATTGAGTTCCGGAGTCCTGAGGTCATGATGCAGTTGTATAAGACTCTGGTGCGGCCGCATCTGGAATATTGTGTGCAGTTTTGGTCGCCATACTATAGGAAGGATGTGGAGGCACTGGAACGGGTGCAGAGGAGGTTTACCAGGATGTTGCCTGGTATGGAAGGAAGATCGTATGAGGAAAGACTGAGACACTTGGGGCTGTTTTCATTAGAGAAAAGAAGGTTTAGGGGTGACTTGATTGAGGTGTACAAGATGATTAGGGGGTTAGATAGGGTTGACAGTGTGAACCTTTTCCCGCGTATGGAGTCGGGTATTACAAGGGGGCATAGCTTTAAATTAAGGGGGGGTAGATATAGGACTGAAGTTAGGGGTAGGTTCTTCACTCAGCGAGTCATAAGTTCATGGAATGCCCTGCCAGTAGCAGTGGTGGACTCTCCCTCTTTATGGGCATTTAAGCGGGCATTGGATAGGTATATGGAGGATAGTGGGTTAGTATAGGTTAGGTGGGCTTGGATCGGCGCAACATCGAGGGCCAAAGGGCCTGTACTGCGCTGTATTCTTCTATGTTCTATGTTCTATATAGACTGTAGGGGAATAGATGGTGACAGCTTGCAAAATGTCCAGATTACAGAGGAGGAAGTGCTGGATGTCTTGAAACGGTTAGAGGTGGATAAATCCCCAGGACCTGATCAGGTGTACCCGAGAACTCTGTGGGAAGCTAGAGAAGTGATTGCTGGGCCTCTTGCTGAGATATTTGTATCATCGATAGTCACAGGTGAGGTGCCGGAAGACTGGAGGTTGGCAAATGTGGTGCCACTGTTTAAGAAGGGCGGTAAAGACAAGCCAGGAAACTATAGACCGGTGAGCCTGACCTCTGTGGTGGGCAAGTTGTTGGAGGAAATCCTGAGGGACAGGATGTACATGTATTTGGAAAGGTAAGGACTGATTAGGGATAGAGCTGAAGCTCTATCCTAAGGAAGGGCTCATGTCCGAAACGTCGATTCACCTGGTCCTTGGATGCTGCCTGACCTGCTGCACTTTTCCAGCAACACATTTTCAGCTCTGATCTCTAGCATCTGCAGTCCTCACTTTCTCCTCCTGATTAGGGATAGTCAACATGGCTTTGTGTGTGGGAAATCATGTCTCACAAACTTGACTGAGTTTTTTGAAGGAGTAACAAAGAAGATTGATGAGGGCAGAGCAGTCGATGTGATCTATATGGACTTCAGTAAGGCGGTCAACAAGGTTCCCCATGGGAGACTGATTAGCAAGGTTAGATCTCATGGAATACAGGGAAAACTAGGCATTTGGATACAGAACTGGTTCAAAGGTAGAAGACAGAGGATGCTGGTGGAGGGTTGTTTTTCAGACTGGAGGCCTGTGACCAGTGGAGTGCCACAAGGATCGGTGCTGGGTCCTCTACTTTTTGTTATTTACATAAATGACTTGGATGCGAGCATAGGAGGTACAGTTAGTAAGTTTGCAGATGAGACCAAAATTGGAGGTGTAGTGGACAGCAAAGAAGGTTACCTCAGATTACAACAGGATCTGGACCAGATGGGCCAATGGGCTGAGAAGTGGCAGCTGGAGTTGAATTCAGATAAATTGAGGTGCTGCATTTTGGGAAAGCAAATCTTAGCAGGACTTATACACTTAATGGTAAGGTCCTAGGGAGTGTTGCTCAACAAAGAGACCTTGGAGTGTAGGTTCATAGCTCCTTGAAAGTGGAGTTGCAGGTAGATAGGATAGTGAAGAAGATGTTTGATATGCTTTCCTTTATTGGTCAGAGTATTGAGTACAGGAGTTGGGAGGTCATGTTGCAGCTGTACAGGATACTGGTTAGGCCACTGTTGGAATATTGTGTGCAATTCTGTCTCCTTCCTATCGGAAAGATGTTGTGAAACATGAAAAAGTTCAGAAAAGATTTACAAGGATGTTGCCAGGGTTGGAGGATTTGAGCTACAAGGAGAGATTGAATAGGCTAGGGCTGTTTTCCCTGGAGCGTCGAAGGCTGAAGGGTGACCTTATAGAGGTTTACAAAATTATGAGCGGCATGGATAGGATAAATAGACAAAGTCTTTTCCCTGGGGTCGGGGAGTCCATAACTAGAGGGCATAGGTTTAGGGTGAGAGGGTTTGGAGGGATATGGGCCGGGTGCTGGCATGTGGGACGAGATTGGATTGGGATATCTGGTCGGCATGGACATGTTGGACCAAAGGGTCTGTTTCCATGCTGTACATCTCTTTGACTCTATAACCCAAAGGCGTTTTACTCATACATGAGGAATAAGAGAATGCTCAGGGTGAAGTAGGGCCGATCAGGGATAGCGGAGGGAACTTGTGCATGGAGTCTGAGCAGAAAGGGAAGCCCTAAATGAGTTTTTTGCTTCGGTTTTCACCAAGGAAATGGAACTTGTTGTAAATGAAAACTTAGAGGAGCTGGGACACAGTCTTGACCAGATCAAGATTGATGAAGTTGATGGGCTAGAAATTCTGGAAACCATTAAGATTGATAATCCCCAGGGCCAGACCAGATTTATCCTTGGCTGCGCCAGGAAGTGAGAAAGGAGGTTGCTAAGCTGCTGTGAGGATATTTGCCTCCTCACTCTCCACGGGAGTCGTACCGGAGGATTGGAAGGAGGCAAATATTGTTCCACTTTTCAAAAAGGGTAATAGGGAAATCCCTGGCAATTACAGACCAGTCAGTCTTACGTCTGTGGTCAGCAAAGTTAGAACATAGAACAGTACAGCACAGAATAGGCACTTCAGCCCACGGTGTTGTGCCGACCATTGATCCTCATGTAAGGTAAACCTCATGTACGAACCCTCAAATTTCTGTGACCATATGCATGTCCAGCAGTCTCTTAAATATCCCCAATGACCTCGCTTCCACAACTGCTGCTGGCGACGTATTCCATGCTCTCACAACTCTCTGCGTAAAGAACCCACCTCTGACATCCCCTCTATACTTTCCGCCGAACAGCTTAAAACTATGACCCCTCATTTTAACAATTTCTGCCCTGGGAAAAAGTCTCTAGCTATCAACTCTATCTATGCCTCTCATTATCTTGTACACCTCAGTTAGGTCCCCTCTCTTCCTTTTTTTTTCCCAATGAAAAAAGTCCGAGCTCAGTCAACCTCTCTTCATAAGATCAGCCCTCCAGTCCAGGCAGCATCCTGGTAAACCTCCTCTGAACCCTCTCCAAAGCATCCACATCTTTCCTATAATAGGGCGACCAGAACTGGACGCAGTATTCCAAGTGCGGTCTAACCAAAGTTTTATAGAGCTGCGACAAGATCTCATGGCTCTTAAATTCAATCTCCCTGTTAATGAAAGCCAAGTTGTGGAAAGAATTCTGAGGGATGGGATTTATGACTATTTGGCAAAGCATAGTGTGATTAAAGGCAGTCAGCATGGCTTTGTGAGGGGCAGGTCATGCCTCACAAATCTTATTGAGTTCTTTGAGGAGATGTCAAGACAGGTCGACAACGGTCGAGCAGTGGATGTGGTGTATATGGATTTCAGCAAGGCATTTGATAGGGTTCCCCACAGTAGGCTCATTCATAAAGTCAGGAAGTATGGGATACAGGGAGATGTGGCTATCTGGATTCAGAATTGGTTGGCTGACAGAAGGCAAAAAGTGGTTGTAGATGGAAAGTGTTCTGCCTGGAGGACAGTGTTGAGTGGGGTCCCGCAGGGCTCTGTTCTTGTGGCCTCTGCTTTTTGTAGTTTATATAAATGACTTGGATGAGAAGGTTAAAGGGTGGGCTGGTAAATTTTCAGATGACACAAAGGTTGGAGGTGCCATCGATAGTATAGAGGGCAACTGCAGGCTGCAGCGCGACATAGACAGGATGCAGAGCTGGGCTGAGAAATGGCAAATGGAGTTCAACCTGGATAAATGCGAAGTGATGCATTTTGGAAGGTCGAACTTGACTGCTGAATATCGGATTAAAGACAGAATTCTTGCCAGAGTGGCGGAACAGAGGGATCTGGGTGTGCAAGTACATAGATCCCTTAAAGTTGCCACCCAAGTCAATAGGATTGTTAAGAAAGCATATGGTGTTTTGGCTTTCATTAACAGGGGGATTGAGTTTAGGAGCCGAGAGGTTTTGCTGCAGCTCTACAAGTCCCTGGTGAGACCACACTTGGAGTGTTGTGTCCAGTTCTGGTCGCCCTACTATAGGAAAGATACAGAGGCTTTGGAGAGGGTGCAAAGAAGGTTTAGCAGAATGCTGCCTGGACTGGAGTGCTTGCCTAATGAAGAGAGGGCTTTTGCCTGATGAAGGGCTTTTGCCCGAAACGTCAATTTCGCTGCTCCTTGGATGCTACCTGAACTGCTGAGCTCTTCCAGCACCACTAATCCAGAACCTAATGAAGAGAGGTTGACTAAGCTCTGAATTTTGTCTCTGGAAAGAAGGAGGAAGAGAGGAGAACTGATCGAGGTGTACAAAATAATGAGAGGAATAGATAGAATCAATAGCCAGAGACTTTTCCCCAGGGCAGGATTGACTGGTACGAGAAGTTATAGTTTGAAGATATTAGGAGGAAGGTATAAAGGACATCGGAGGTAGGTTCTTTACGCAGAGAGTTGTGAATGCATGGAATGCGTTGCCAGCGGTGGTGGTGGAAGCGAAGTCATTGGGGACATTTAAGCAATTGCTGGACATTCACATGGATAGCAGTGAGTTGAGGGGTGCGTAGGTTAAGTTACTATATTTTACATTAGGATTAAGTCTCGGCACAATATCGTGGGCTTATGGGCCTGTTCTGTGCTGTACTTTTCTATGTTCTATGCCTCTCATGATTTTATAAACCTCTATAAGGTCATCCCTCAGCCTCCGCTCCAGGGAAAACAGCCCCAGCCTATTCGGACTCTCACTATAGCTCAAACCTTCCACCTCTGACAATATCCTCATAAATCTTTTCTGAGCCCTTTCAAGTTTCAGAGCATCCTTCGTATCGGAGGGAGACCAGAATTGCACCTGACTATTTTATTGACTCAATTAAATGAAAATGAAACTTAATTGATTAAATGATTATTGCTTATGAAGCTAACCGTATCTCATTCTAATCCCAGCTGGAACTTCACGTGGATTTACAGGCTGAATCATGTCACATTCAAATTGCCTCCTAACAGCTCCTTTTTTCAGCCCCTTGACCGAAAGCCAACAAATGCTGATCAGCCATTTACTTTATTGTCCACCACCATTGATATTGGCCAGATGTCCTGCTTAGCATCGTAAAGGTGGGCGGTTATACCATCTGTAGTAATCGATCCTTTATTCCAGGTGTTTATTACCCCAATTGCTAAATCTAGCTTTCTGAAGGTGTAGACATGTTCAGCATGGAAACAAATCCTTGATCCAACTTATTCATGCTGACCAGGTATCCTAACCTAATCTAGTCCCATTTACCAGCACTTGGCCCATATCCCTTTAAACCCTTCCTATTCATTTACCCATCTAGATGCCTTTTAAATATTGTAATTGCACTAGCCTCCACCACTTTCTCATTCCATATACACACCACCCTTTGTGTGAAAAAGTTATCCCTCAGGGCCTTTTTAAACCTTTCCCCTCTCACTTTAAACCAATGCCTTCTATTTTAGAACTCCCCTACCCTGTGGAAAAGGCCTTGTCTATTTATCCTATCCATGCCCCTCATGATTTTATAAACTTGTATAAGGTCACCCCTCAGCCTCCGACACTCCCAGGGAAAATAGCTCCAGCCAGTTGATAAGGCTGTTAAGAAGGCAAATGGTGTTTTGGCTTTCATTAGCAGGGGGATTGAGTTTAAGGGCTGCAAAGTTTTGATGCAGCTGTGTAAAACCCTGGTTAGACCACATTTGGAATATTGTGTCCAGTTCTGGCTGCCTCATCAGAGGAAGGACACAGATGCTTTAGGGAGGGTGCAGAGGGATTTACCAGGTGCTACCTGGGTTGGAGGGCTTGTCTTATGAAGAGAGGTTGAGTGAGCTAGGGCTGTTCGCACTGGACAGAAGAGGAAGTGAGGTGACTTGATAAAGGTGTGCAAGGTAATGAGAGGCATGGACAGAGTAGATAGCCAGAGACTTTTCCCCAGGGCAGAAATGACTGACACGAGGGTCATAATTTTAAGGTGATTGGAGGAATGTATAGGGGAGATGTCATAAGACGGTTCTTTACACAGAGAGTGGTGGGTGTGTGGAATGCACTGCCAGCGGTGGTAGTCGAGTCAGAGACATTAGGGACATTTAAGCGACTGCAGGACAAGCACATGGATAGCAGTAAATTGAAAGGTGTGTAGGCTAGGTTGATCTTAGATTAAGGTAAATGCATGGCATAACATTGTGGGCTGAAGGGCCTGTACTGTGCTGTACTGTTCTATGTTCTGTATTCTATTCAGCCTCTCCCTGTCACACAAACCCTCCAATCCTGGCAGTAAAGGATGCAGCTGTGTAAAACCCTGGTTAGACCACACTTGGAATATTGTGTCCAGTTCTGGCTGCCTCATCAGAGGAAGGACACAGATGCTTTAGGGAGGGTGCAGAGGGGATTTACCTTTACTGAACCCTTTCAAGTTTCTACTGCCACCCCTTTTGCTCCTTTCTTACATGGTAACTGAGACAGATCAGCTTTATGACATTTGAATTAGAATTAGGGCATGGGAGATAATCCAGATCCATGAGTGTATTTGTATGCTGGAGCGCTAAATCCACAATCCTCCCACTAGGCAGGTCAATACGCTCTTTTAAGACTCAACTTTGTTGCTGTAAGAGTGAACTTGGTTAACAAGTTTTGAGAAGGTTTGTAGCTCAGCTTGAGGTTCTGGAGTTAAGTTTGCTCACTGAGCTGGAAGGTTCATTTTCAGATGTTTCATCACCATATTAGGTAACATCATCAATGAGCTTCTGGTGAAGCACTGGTGTTTGTGACCTACTTTCTATTTATGTGTTTAGGTTTCCTTGGGTTGGTGATGTCAATTCCTGTGATGATGTCAGTTCCTGTGGAGAAGCAATTTCTTGTTCTTTTTCTCAGAGGGTGGTAAATGGGATGAACTGAGGTGACCAGGTTCCGTGTATCCTTTGAGCCTGTTCCTGAATCACTGCTAGGTGTTCAGGTAGGAAGGGGATATCATAAGAACACTGGCTCAAATACTGTGTCAAATTATCCTTTCAATTCTCCATGACCTGTAGGTCAACTCTGCCTTTCTTGTATATTTCTGCTAATGCCACTTTCCCTATTCTTGCTGGTACTTGTGGATCAAGGCATACAGTGTGATTGGCTATGAAGCTTCATTGATTTGTCTCGTATTGAAAGTTCTACTGCCCTGTAGAAAATTAAAACTCACACAACACCAGGTTATAGTCCAACAGGTGTAATTGTACTCCACAAACACCTGATGAAGGAGCGGTGCTCTGAAAGCTAGTGCTTCCAATTAAACCTGTTGGACTATAACCTGGTGTTGTATGATTTTTAACTGTACACCCCAGTCCAACACCAGCATCTCCAAATCAGAGAAAAGCAAGTCTGGGGCAGTCGACTGGGACAACGCATCCATCTTAGGACAAGCCAAACAGAGACACACACAAGAATTCCTAGAAGCATGACATTCCAACCGGAATTCTAACAATTAGCACATCGAGTTAGACCCCATCTACCACCCCCTGAGGAAAACAACAGGAAATAACATCACCACATGAAATAACATCACCAACCCAAAGAAACCCAAACATATAAATAGAAAGTAGGAATCATGTACACTGCTTCGCCTAAGGCCCACTGATGATGTTACCTAGTAGGGTGACAAACGGTCTGTAACTGAACCTCCCAGCTCAGCGAACAAACCTACATCCAGAACCTCAACCTGAGCTACAAATCTTCTCAAAGCTCACTAAGACAAGACAGGTTCAAGCATAAAACTTTGAAGGGAGTAGTGGAGCAGAAGATTTGATTAGATTAGATTCCCTACAGTGTGGAAACAGGCTCTTCGGCCCAACACGTCCACACCGGCCCTCCTAAGAGTAACCCTCTGACGAATGCACCTGACACTATGCGCAATGTAGCATGGCCAATTCACCTGACCTACGCATCTTTGGACTGTGGGAGGAAACTGGAGCACCCAGAGGAAGCCCACACAGACATGGGGAGATGTGCAAACTCCACACAAACAGTCTCCTGAGGCTGGGATTGAACCCGGGTCCCTGGTGCTGTGAGGCAGCAGTGCTAACCACTGAGTCACCGTCATTGGGGTTCACCTGCAGAAGTCTCCGAAAATAACCAGGCAAATTGAAACAGCTTTCAACAAATCTCAGGCTGAAGCATCAGCAACAATCTTCAGTCAGAAGTGCTGAGTGGATGTTCCATCTCAGCCTTCTCCAGTGGTCCTCAGCATCACAGATACCAGTTTTCAGCCAATTTGATTCCCTCCACGTGATATCAAGAAACAGTTGGAGACGCCGGATACTGCAAAGGCAATGGGCCCTGACAACATTCTTCAATAGTACTGAAGACGTGTGCTCCCGAACTTGCCATTCCCTAGCCAAGCTGTTCCAGTAGTGTTACAACACTGGCATCTACCTGACAATGTGGAAATCTGCCCAGGTATACCCTGTACACAAAACGCAGGACAAACCCAACCCGGCCAATTACTTTCCATCCTCAGTAAACTAATGCAAGGGGTCATTAACAGAGCAATCAAGCAGCACCTCCTCAGCAATAACCTGCTCAGTGACACCCAGTTTGGGTTCCATCACGGCCACTCAGCAATTTTGAGGGTATTAGGCAAGAACATTCGAAAGCTGATTGGAGGCAGATGTTCGCAGGTCAAGGCTGGAAAATGGGAAGCCTTCAGAAATGAGATAACGAGAGCCCAGAGAAAGTATATTCCTGACAGGGTGAAAAGGAAGGCTGGTAGGTATAGGGAATGCTGGATGACTAAAGAAATTGAGGGTTTGGTTAAGAAAAAGAAGGAAGCATATGTCAGGTCGACAGGATAGATCGAGTGAATCCTTAGAAGAGGATAAAGAAATTAGGAGTATACTTAAGAGGGAAATCAGGAAGCAAAACGGGGACTTGAGGTAGCTTTGGCAAATAGAATTAAGGAAAATCCAAATGAATTTTTAAATATATTAAGGACAAAAGGGTAACTAGGGAGAGAATAGGGTCCCTTAAAGATCAGCAAGGCGGCCTTTGTGTGGGAGCCACAGAAAATGGGGGAGATAATAAATGAATATTTTGCATCAGTATTTACTGTGGAAAAGGATATGGAAGATATAGACTGTAGGGAAATAGATGGTGACAGCTTGCAAAATGTCCAGATTACAGAGGAGGAAGTGCCGGATGTCTTGAAACGGTTAGAGGTGGATAAATCCCCAGGACCTGATCAGGTGTACCCGAGAACTCTGTGGGAAGCTAGAGAAGTGATTGCTGGGCCTCTTGCTGAGATATTTGTATCATCGATAGTCACAGGTGAGGTGCCGGAAGACTGGAGGTTGGCAAACGTGGTGCCACTGTTTAAAAAGGGTGGTAAAGACAAGCCAAGGAACTATAGACTGGTGAGCCTGACCCCGGTGGTGGGCAAGTTGTTGGAGGGAATCCTGAGGGACAGGATGTACATGTATTTGGAAAGGCAACGACTGATTAGGGATAGTCAACATGGTTTTGTACGTGGGAAATCATGTCTCACAAACTTGATTGAGTGTTTTGAAGAAGTAACAAAGAAGATTGATGAGGGCAGAGCAGTAGATGTGATCTATATGGACTTCAGTAAGGCGTTCGACAAGGTTCCCCTTGGGAGACTGGTTAGCAAGGTTAGATCTCATAGAATACAAGGAGAACTAGCCATTTGGATACAGAACTGGCTCAAAGATAAAAGACAGAGGGTGGTGGTGGAGGGTTGTTTTTCAGACTGGAGGCCTGTGACCAGTGGAATGCCACAAGGATTGTCATTTACATAAATGGTTTGGATGTGAGCATAAGAGGTACAGTTAGTAAGTTTGCAGATGACACCAAAATTGGAGGTGTAGTGGACAGCGAAGAGGGTTACCTCAGATTACAACAGGATCTGGACCAGATGGGCCAAAGGGCTGAGAAGTGGCAGATGGAGTTTAATTCAGATAAATGCGAGGTGCTGCATTTTGGGAAAGCAAATCTTAGCAGAATTTATACACTTAATGGTAAGGTCCTAAGAAGTGTTGCTGAATAAAGAGACCTTGGAGTGCAGGTTCATAGCTCCTTGAAAGTGGAGTTGCAGGTAGATAGGATAGTGAAGAAGGCGTTTGGTATGCTTTCCTTTATTGGTCAGAATATTGAGTACAGGAGTTGGGATGTCATGTTACGGCTGTACAGGACATTGGTTAGGCCACTGTTGGAATATTGCGTGCAGTTCTGGTCTCCTTCCTATCAGAAAGATGTTGTGAAACTTGAAAGGGTTCAGAAAAGATTTACAGGGATGCTGCCAGGGTTGGAGGATCTGAGCGACAGGGAGAGGCTGATCAGGCTGGAGCTGTTTTCCCTGGAGCGTCGGAGGAGGCTGAGGGGTGACCTTATAGAGGTTTACAAAATTATGAGGGGCATGGATAGGATAAATAGGTAAAGTCTTTTCTCTGGGGTGGGAGAGTCCAGAACTAGAGGGCATAGGTTTAGGGTGAGAGGGGAAAGATATAAAAGAGAACTAAGGGGCAACTTTTTCACGCAGAGGGTGGTACGTGTGTGGAATGAGCTGCCAGAGGATGTGGTGGAGGCTGGCGCAATTGCAACATTTAAGAGGCATTTGGATGGGTATATGAATAGGAAGGGTTTGGAGGGATATGGGCCGGGTGCTGGCAGGTGGGACTAGATTGGGTTGGGATATCTGGTCGACATGGATGGGTTGGAACGAAGGGTCTGCTTCCGTGCTGTACATCTCCATGACCTCATTCCAGCCTTGGGTCAAACATGGACAAAAGAGCTGAATCCCAGAGGGGAGGGGAGAGTGACAGCCTTTGATATCAAGGCTGCATTTGACTGAGTGTGGCATCAAGGAGCCCTGGCAAAACTGGACTCACTGGGTGTCAGGGTTCAAACACTCCGCTGGTTAGAGTCATACCTGACACAAAGGAAGATGGTTGTGGTTGTGGAGGGTCTGTCATCTCAGCTCCAGGGCATCTCTGCAGGGGTTCCTCAGGGTAGTGTCCTAGGCCCAACCATTCCCAACCCAACTTAGGAACACCACCACCTGCAAGTTCCCCTCCAAGCCCCTCACCACCCTGACTTGGAAATGCACTACTGTTCCTTCACAGTCGTTGGGTCAAAGTCCTGGAATTCCCTCCCTACTGGCATTTTGGGTCAATCCACAGCAAGTGGACTGCAGCGATTCAAGAGAACAGCCTACCACCATGTTCTCAAGTGCAAATAGGGATGGGTTATCAGTGCTGGCCAGCCAGCGACACCCAAGTCCCGCAAATGAATAAAAAAATCTCGGGGTCACGGTTTGAAGATTGTCAGTAAAAGATCTAGGAGTGAGATAAGCAGAACCTTCTTTACTTCGAGAGTTAGTAGAATTTGGAACGTGCTGCGTGGGAGAGTGGAGGCAGATTCCATTGGAGGTTTCAAACAGCTGGATATGTATTTGAGAGTGATGCAGTTAGAGGGCTGCGGAGATAGGGCTGGATGGTGGGACTAGCTGGGTAGCTGTATTAGGAGCTGGTACAGACAGGATAGATGGCATGACGTTCTTCTGAACTGAAGATTCTATGATTCTATTAGTGTTGTGTATATATGTCAGAACCACGAGCTTACAACCAGTTAATCTGTGGTTCCTTTATTGTGAAACATTGAATAAATATTCATTTGTTACCCTCATTAAACTGCCTTAGACTTTCCTGTGTCTGTTCAAGCACCAATGGTGCTTACAGACATCATTCCTACTAGCATCATCTGAGATGTTTTTCCTGAACTTAATTCATTTACTAATGGTTACTGAATGACTCTCCAATACAGTGGGCAGATTTTGGATCAGTTTTGTTTGGCTCTGATTGGCATTTAGTTCCATGCTTTGAATTCTTTGCTCTTCAGTTATGATTTTCTTAAGTTGGGGGCTCAGTATCAGATGTTCTGATCCAGGGCTGCTAGATTTGTGGAATTAGCCTTAAGATCTAATTTTCCTTGAAAAGCTCAGGGTGTGACCACTGAGTGCTGCACCCCACTATCGAACTGAGCTGCTACAGTCATCATTTGAGTAATAAAGGTCATGTATCGGTATCTGGTGTGGGATGAACCACTTGGGCAGGCTGATACAGGAAATGTATACGACTACAGGCACTAACTCACGTTGTACATTATAGTATTTTATTATCATTGATTAAGACCAGACCGTTCGTCAGTCTAAGACTCATACTCAGACATGGACGTGGCAAGTTGTTTGGCGGTGCAGTTGGAATGATAACTGTCAGGTAGGGGATCGTCTGTGGTCTTTATTGTGGAAGGAGGTGACGTTGTAGTGACATTTATTTCGTCGGGGTGGGTTTCCCCTATCCATCCATCATCACTGTTCCCCCATTGACGGACAAGTACAAGTGATTGAAAAGGTTTCAAATGTCCTTTCTCACATTTTTTTGGAGGGGAATTTAGGGTCTGGCAAAAGCCATTACCCATCCCATGTAAACACACCTTTCCTATTCACAAATAAATTCAAACTCCTCTTCAAAATCTGTTCTCCTATGGTCATGTTCAGCATTCCATTCTGCTTTGGTTGAGGTAACACCAGAGTTCCTCTCACATTGAGCTACCAATCACTGCTTTCACAGCCATGAACAATCGTCCCTCAAGGGTTAAAGTGGTGGCCAGCCTTCCACAAATTGAATAAAGAGCTGCCCCAGTTGTCACTGTTCTGTTGGCATTAGTTCTGTAGCTCAGAATCAATTGTGTTGAGCTTCAGCTGTGATGAGGTCTTCACCTGCCTTCTAACTTTCATATCCAAACAGGCCCGTGTCCTTGGTCATAATAATCACAAACTGTTTGAGCCTTTTAGACGTAATTCCAGGCTTGTCAGGTGCTACTTTAACCGTTACCTTCACATCAGCTCTCAGTACCTTTACTTGGTTGGTCATAGCATCTTGTTCGAGGTCGCGGATTTTCTGCTGGTCTTTGACCTGCTGTCTTGGCCCATTCAACTGTTTGCAGAATTGTCTTCTAAATGGTTTCACTCTCTGTCTCACTGGTCCTACCCTGTTACAATGTTCCCTGGCAATCTCATAGCCCTTCTTGTCATTAACTCATATGGAGTTAATGTAGTCATTCCGCTTCTTGTTGCTCCAAATCCCATCAGGATACTGAGAATTAGATCTGCCCATCCTTTCCATGTCGTAGAGTCACAGAGTCCTCCAGCAGGAAGAAAGGCCGTTTGACCCAGACTGGCCCATGCCAACCAGAATGTCCTTCCACACTAACACCATTTCCCTGTACTTGGCCCATATCCTTCTAAGGAACAGGAGAATCGACGTTTTGGGCATAAGCCCTTCTTCAGGAAGGCTTATGCCCGAAACGTCGATTCTCCTGTTCCTTGGATGCTGCCTGACCTGCTGCGCTTTTCCAGCAACACATTTTCAGCTCTGATCTCCAGCCCTCACTTTCTCCCCATATCCTTCTAAATCTTTCCTATCCATGTATTTGTTCAAATGCCTTTTAAATGTTGTTAATGTACCCACCTCAACAACTTCCACTGGCAGCTCATTCCACATTCCTGATACATTGTATCATCCTCCATCTTTTCCACCACCTCCAAACAGACCCCACCACCAGGGATATATTCCCCTCCACATCCCTGTCAGCGTTCCAGAGAGACCACTCCCTCCGTGACTCCCTCGTCAGGTCCACACCCCCCACCAACCCAACCTCCACTCCCGGCACCTTCCCCTGCAACCGCAAGAAGTGCAAAACTTGCGCCCACACCTCCCCCTGAGACCCCAATGGATCCTTCCATATCTGTCACAAATTCACCTGCACCTCCATACACATCATTTACTGTATCCGTTGCACCCAATGTGGCCTCCTCTCCATTGGGGAGACAGGCTGCCTACTTGCAGAACGTTTCAGGGAACACCTCTGGGACACCCGCGCCAATCAACCCAACCGTCCCGTGGCTGAACACTTTAACTCCCCCTCCCACTCCGCCAAGGACATGCGATGGAGGAGGCCAAGGACCTGCCAGACCATGGCAACACGACGCCTGGAGGAAGAGCGCCTCATCTTCCGCCTAGGAACCCTCCAACCACACGGGATGAATGTAGATTTCTCCAGCTTCCTCATTTCTCCTCCCCCCACCGTATCTCAGTCCCAACCCCGGATTCTGCACTGCCCTCTTGACCTGCAATCTTCTTCCCGACCTCTCCGCCCCCACCCCCTCTCCGGCCTATCACCCTCACCTCCTTCCACCTAATGTATTCCCAGCGCCCCTCCCCCCTACCTTTTATCTCAGCCCGCCTGACACACCAGCCTCATTCCTGAAGAAGGGCTTATGCCCGAAACATCGGTTCTCGTGCTCCTCGGATGCTGCCTGGCCTGCTGTGTTTTTCCAGCATCACATTTTTCAGCTCATTCCACATGCTTACTACCCTCAGTATAAAAAGGTTGCCTCTCAGGTTCCCTTTTATATTTTCCCCTCTAACCTTAACTGATGCCCTCTGGTCCATGATTCCCCAACCCTGGGAAAATGACTGAGTACATTCACCCTATCCATGACTCCTGTGATCTTATGCACCTGTATAAGGACCCCCTCAATCTCCTCCGCTCTAAAGAAAAAGTCCTAGCTTGTCCAACCTCTGCCTATAATTCAGACCATTGGGTCCAGGCAACACCCTTGTAAATTGCTTCTGGTTTCTTTCCAGTTTAATGACATGCTTCCTATAATAAGGTGATCAAAACTGAACGCAGTACTCCAAGTGCAGCCTCACTAACTTCCTGTATAACTGCAACATAACTTCCCAACTTCTACTCTCAGTGCCCTGACTGATGAAGGCCAGTCTAACAAAAGTCTTCTTCGCTGCTTTGTCCACCGGTGACTCCACTTTCAGAGAACTGTGCACCTGAACTCCAAGGTCCCTCTGTTCCACTACCCTCCTTAAGGTCCTACCATTCACCATGAAATTTCTATCTTGATTTGACTTTTTAAAATGCAAACCTCACACTTATCTATATTAAACTCCATTTGCCATTTATCTCGGCTTACTTCCCCAGCTGATCAAGGTTGTGCTGCACTTTCTGATGACCTTCCTCACTGTACATGATACCAGTTAGTTTAGTGTCCTGAATGGCTTTAGCTAAAACCTCCTTAAGGACTGGTTCATTCATCCATCCATGCCTGAACTCTATGGATGATACAGAATGTGGAACGTTTGCTTCATGCTCAGCCGTTTGCAAACTTCCTTGATCAGTTTCCCTGCAACATGTGCTCCCTGATCTGAATCTATCCATAATAAATCCATTAACATTGTTTGAGCAATGCGCCAGTGCCTCATCATTTAAAATATGGCTCTTCAGGTCAAAAGATCAAGATTTGAGAAGGGCATGTACCCACCCACTTGGTCCGATATTTTGGTTGGCAGCCATATCATCCAATCCAGTTCTCTTCAAACTTCAAATAATAATTTGCCCTTTCCGTTTTTCCGGTCAAAATAAACAATCTCTTACCTCTTCACATTAAACGTCATCTGCCAGATTGTGGCCCATTCTCCGAGCTAATCAATATCCATCAGCAAACTCTTTATCTCCTCGTCACTGCCTGCCTGCCCATCTATTTTGGTATTGTCTGTGAACTTTGTTGTGTTAGTCTGTCCCTGCTTGCAGATTATTTATATACATGGTAAATAGTTGAGGTCTGAGAACAGAACCCACTAGTTCCAGTTCACCATCCAGAGCAGGACCCATTTATCCTGACCCTCTGCTTTCTATTGGTTAGACAACCCTTTATCCGAGGCAATGTTCTACTCTTAACACCCTGGGATCTAACCTTCTGGATCAGTCTTTTATGCGGCACCTCGTCAAATGCCTTCTGGAACTTGAGATATACCACATCCACTAGATCTCCATCATCTACCTTGCTGGTTACATTCTCTAAGAATTCCAGCAAGTTTGTCAATCATGACTTGCCCTTCGTGAACACCTGACACTGGTATTCAGTTATTTTCTCCTTTACGATTTTACCCCTGCAACATCCCTACTACAGAGGTCAAACTAAGTGGTCTGTATATTCCCACTTTTTGCTTTACAGAATAAGGTGTCACATCAGGATGTTTGCAATCACCTGATATCTTTCCAGAATCCAGGAAATGTTGGAAAACCTTGACTAACACATCCACAAGCTCTGCTGCCACCAATTTTAATACCCTAGGCTGCAGGCCATCAGGCCTCGGAGACTTGTCTGCCTTTAATCTCATCAGTTTACTTAATACCGTCTCCCTAGTTATATTATTTCATCGAGTTCCTCTGCAGTAACTGCAGTATTTGGAAATAAATCATTATTTTCCACTGTGATACAGATACAAAATACTGGTTTAGTGCTTCTGCGTTTTCAATTATTATCTCACCATTTTCGACCGATAAAGGACAGACATTTACTTTCACTATTCTCTTCCTCATTATATATTTATAGAAGTTTATCATATCTGTGCGTATATTTCCTGCTATATTCCTTTTGAAGTTCACCTTAGCTCTTTGATTTTGTTTTTAGTAACCCGTTGCTAATGTTTAAAGTTCTCCTGAACCTCCAAAGTGTTACTAACTTTTACAATGTGAAATGCCCTGGTTTTTGCCTTTATGTTAACCTTGACTTCTTTGTTAAGTCATGGATGATTTTTCACCTTTTTACAATTCCTCTTCCTTTCAGGAATATACTTTGATTGAGATGCATCAAATATTTCTCGAAGCATTTGCCATTGTTCTTTAACTCTCCTATTCTTTTATAGAACATAGATTTTTGCCCAGTTCACTCAGGCCACCTCCTTCCTCAGGCCTGTAGAATTACTTTGCCTAAAACTGAAACTCACGTATGCAACTTTCTTTTCACTCTTTCAATCTGAATTTGAAACACTAGAATATTGTGGTCATCTTCCAAGAGGGAGACTACAAGACTGTCATGATGAGAACCAGGGCGAGGTGGATCTCATTGACAATGAGATCCTTGATTGGGGTTGTTGACCTGGACCTATCAGGGAACCCTGGCTGACAGATATAAATGGGACATTAGAGGTGGGCGCCGCAGGGAATGGAGTGCATCATTTCTCCAAATCTATTTTGATTTAGTCCCTACCCTCCCCTTCACTGTTTTTGATCACACAGCACTGCCCTTTGATGTGAAGGGCAGTGCTTGTCACTGGCCACCCGGGTGTTTTCCTATCTTCCTGGTGGTGGAAATTGAATAAAGATTGGTGCACTTTGTGTCTTTCACTGTGTCTCACACCTGCACACACACACCATGGGTGCTGGGGATAAAATAAGCACTACCGCACTTAGGCGGTAGTGTGGGGGTTAAATTTTTGAAAGAAAAAAAAAAAAAAGAAAAGAAAAAAAATAAATAAAAAAATAAATGGGACATTAGAGGTGGGCGCCGCAGGGAATGGAGTGCATCATTTCTCCAAATCTATTTTGATTTAGTCCCTACCCTCCCCTTCACTGTTTTTGATCACACAGCACTGCCCTTTGATGTGAAGGGCAGTGCTTGTCACTGGCCACCCGGGTGTTTTCCTATCTTCCTGGTGGTGGAAATTGAATAAAGATTGGTGCACTTTGTGTCTTTCACTGTGTCTCACACCTGCACACACACACCATGGGTGCTGGGGATAAAATAAGCACTACCGCACTTAGGTAATCAAAAAAAAAGAAAAAAAAAGAAAAAAAAAGAAAATAAACAGGATTGAAGAAAATAAAAGAAACAGGAGATTTGGCGACTTGGGTGTTTAAAAAAAAAGAAAATAAATGGGACATTAGAGGTGGGCACCACAGGGAATGGAGTGCATCATTTCTCCAAATCTATTTTGATTTAGTCCCTACCCTCCCCTTCACTGTTTTTGATCACACAGCACTGCCCTTTGATGTGAAGGGCAGTGCTTGTCACTGGCCACCCGGGTGTTTTCCTATCTTCCTGGTGGTGGAAATTGAATAAAGATTGGTGCACTTTGTGTCTTTCACTGTGTCTCACACCTGCACACACACACCATGGGTGCTGGGGAAAAAAAAATAAGCACTACCGCAGTTAGGTGGTAGTGTGGGGGTTAAATTAAAAAAAAATTTAAAAAATGGAACATTAGAGGTGGGCGCCGCAGGGAATGGAGTGCATCATTTCTCCAAATCTATTTTGATTTAGTCCCTACCCTCCCCTTCACTGTTTTTGATCACACAGCACTGCCCTTTGATGTGAAGGGCAGTGTTTGTCACTGGCCACTCGGGTGTTTTCCTATCTTCCTGGTGGTGGAATTTGAATAAAGATTCGTGCACCTTGTGTCTTTCACTGTGTCTCACACCTGCACACACACACAAGAAGAAAAAAAAAATAAACAGCAGGAAAGGGCAGTGTTTGTCACTGGCCACCCGGGTGTTTTCCTATCTTCCTGGTGGTGGAAATTGAATAAAGATTCGTGCACTTTGTGTCTTCCACTGTGTCTCACACCTGCACACACACACCATGGGTGCTGGGGAAAAAAATAAGCACTACCGCACTTAGGTGGTAGTGTGGGGGTTAAAGAAAAAAAAATGAACAGGGGAAAAAAGAATTTAAAAAATGAAAAACAAATTAACAGGGAATAAAGGCAGTGCTTGTCAAAAAAAAACAGGGGAACTCTATTTTGATTTAGTTAAAAAAAAGATAAACAGGAGATTAACAGGAGTGTTGTTACGTTTTAAAAAAAAAGAATAAATGGGACATTAGAGGTGGGCGCCGCAGGGAATGGAGTGCATCATTTCTCCAAATCTATTTTGATTTAGTCCCTACCCTCCCCTTCACTGTTTTTGATCACACAGCACTGCCCTTTGATGTGAAGGGCAGTGTTTGTCACTGGCCACTCGGGTGTTTTCCTATCTTCCTGGTGGTGGAATTTGAATAAAGATTCGTGCACCTTGTGTCTTTCACTGTGTCTCACACCTGCACACACACACAAGAAGAAGAAAAAAAAATAAATAAACAGCAGGAAAGGACAGTGTTTGTCACTGGCCACCCGGGTGTTTTCCTATCTTCCTGGTGGTGGAAATTGAATAAAGATTCGTGCACTTTGTGTGTTTCACTGTGTCTCACACCTGCACACACACACACCATGGGTGAAAAAAAAAAGAGAGAAAAAGAGAAAGAGAAAAAATAAATAAATAAATAAATAAATAAATGGGACATTAGAGGTGGGCGCCGCAGGGAATGGAGTGCATCATTTCTCCAAATCTATTTTGATTTAGTCCCTACCCTCCCCTTCACTGTTTTTGATCACACAGCACTGCCCTTTGATGTGAAGGGCAGTGTTTGTCACTGGCCACCCGGGTGTTTTCCTATCTTCCTGGTGGTGGAAATTGAATAAAGATTCGTGCACTTTGTGTCTTCCACTGTGTCTCACACCTGCACACACACACCATGGGTGCTGGGGAAAAAAATAAGCACTACCGCACTTAGGTGGTAGTGTGGGGGTTAAAGAAAAAAAAATGAACAGGGGAAAAAAGAATTTAAAAAATGAAAAACAAATTAACAGGGAATAAAGGCAGTGCTTGTCAAAAAAAAACAGGGGAACTCTATTTTGATTTAGTTAAAAAAAAGATAAACAGGAGATTAACAGGAGTGTTGTTACGTTTTAAAAAAAAGAATAAATGGGACATTAGAGGTGGGCGCCGCAGGGAATGGAGTGCATCATTTCTCCAAATCTATTTTGATTTAGTCCCTACCCTCCCCTTCACTGTTTTTGATCACACAGCACTGTCCTTTGATGTGAAGGGCAGTGTTTGTCACTGGCCACCCGGGTGTTTTCCCATCTTCCTGGTGGTGGAAATTGAATAAAGATTCGTGCACTTTGTGTCTTCCACTGTGTCTCACACCTGCACACACACACCATGGGTTCTGGGGATAAAATAAGCACTACCGCACTTAGGTGGTAGTGTGGGGGTTAAAATGAAAAAAAATTAAAAAAAAAGAAAAAAAAATAAAATAATAAAAAAAAAAAAACAAAAAAAAAATATAACCAGGAGAATTGGTGCACTTTGTGTCTTCCACTGTAAAAAAAAAAGAAATGAAATGTGAAGTCCCTCCAATTCTATTTTGATTTAGTCCCTACCCTCCCCTTCACTGTTTTGATCACCCTTTGATGTGAAGGGTAGTGTTTGTCACTGGCCACCCGGGTGTTTTCCTATCTTCCTGGTGGTGGAAAAAAAAAAAAAAAAAATAAAATAAAATAAAATAACATAAAAAAAAATAAAAAAAAAATAAATGGGACATTAGAGGTGGGCGCCGCAGGGGATGGAGTGCATCATTTCTCCAAATCTATTTTGATTTAGTCCCTACCCTCCCCTTCACTGTTTTTGATCACACAGCACTGCCCTTTGATGTGAAGGGCAGTGTTTGTCACTGGCCACCCAGGTGTTTTCCTATCTTCCTGGTGGTGGAATTTGAATAAAGATTGGTGCACTTTGTGTCTTTCACTGTGTCTCCCACCTGCACACACACACCATGGGCGGCACGGTGGCCCAGTGGTTAGCACTGCTGCCTCACAGCGCCAGAGACCCGGGTTCAATTCCCGCCTCAGGCGACTGACTGTGTGGAGTTTGCACGTTCTCCCCGTGTCTGCGTGGGTTTCCTCCGGGTGCTCCGGTTTCCTCCCACAGTCCAAAGATGTGCAGGTCAGGTGAATTGGCCAGGCTAGATTGCCCGTTGTGTTAGGTAAGGGGTAGATGTAGGGGTAGGGGTATGGGTGGGTTGCGCTTCGGCGGGGCGGTGTGGACTTGTTGGGCCGAAGGGCCTGTTTCCACACTGTATGTAATCTAATCTAATCTAATCTAATCTAATCTAATCTAAACCATGGGTGCTGGGGAAAAAATAAGCACTACCGCACTTAGGTGGTAGTGTGGGGGTTAAATTATAATAATAAAAAAATAAATGGGACATTAGAGGTGGGCGCCGCAGGGAATGGAGTGCATCATTTCTCCAACTCTATTTTGATTTAGTCCCTACCCTCCCCTTCACTGTTTTGATCACACAGCACTGCCCTTTGATGTGAAGGGCAGTGTTTGTCACTGGCCACCCGGGTGTTTTCCTATCTTCCTGGTGGTGGAAATTGAATAAAGATTCGTGCACTTTGTGTCTCTCACTGTGTCTCACAGAAGAAAAAAAAATAATGCACACACACACCATGGGTGCTGGGGAAAAAATAAGCACTACCACACTTAGGTGGTAGTGTGGGGGTTAATATTTTAAAAAATAAAATAAACAGGAGATTCACTGGCCAACTGGGTGTTTTCCTATCTTCCTGGTGGTGGAATTTGAATAAAGATTCGTGCACTTTGTGTCTTTCACTGTGTCTCCCACCTGCACACACACACCATGGGTGCGGGGGAAAAAATAAGCACTACCGCACTTAGGTGGTAGTGTGGGGGTTAAAAGAAAAAAAAATAAATGGGACATTAGAGGTGGGCGCCGCAGGGAATGGAGTGCATCATTTCTCCAACTCTATTTTGATTTAGTCCCTACCCTCCCCTTCACTGTTTTTGATCACACAGCACTGCCCTTTGATGTGAAGGGCAGTGTTTGTCACTGGCCACCCGGGTGTTTTCCTATCTTCCTGGTGGTGGAAATTGAATAAAGATTCGTGCACTTTGTGTCTCTCACTGTGTCTCACAGAAGAAAAAAATAATAATGCACACACACACCATGGGTGCTGGGGATAAAATAAGCACTACCGCACTTAGGTGGTACTGTAGGGGTTAATATATTAAAAAAAATAAACAGGAGTGTAAAAAAAAAGAAACAGGAGTGGTCACTTTGTGAAAAAAAAAATAAATGGGACATTAGCATTATTGCTATTTGCCAGTATTCTGGGGGCTTCTGATTAAAAAAGAAGTATCATCAGGCGATTTAGAAACCCCTGAGTTCAGGGAACTGACTGTGGGTTGGCTGGTCACAGCCAGTGTGTTACTGTTGTCTTTGATAACTGATTCCTAAGCTGGCTGGTCACACAGACAGTGAATACTGTTATATTTTACTTCTCATTAGGGAACTTTTTTTTTGCCCCTGTATTTTACTGGATGGTTGCAGCCTGTGTGTTACTCTTTTTCTCTTTTTACTTTTTGAGAAAAGGACAATATTAATTTTGTGGTAGGGCTTAGCCCTTGGACTCTAGTTTCCTTTTTTTTTGTATGTGTCTTTACTGTTTTTGATGTTTAGACTGAGCCCGTGTGGAAGACACACATTTTACCAGAGGAGCTGTTCCTGTGGGGAGGCCTAGCCCTGGGACCTGGCCTCTGAAGATTGAACACCTGTGTGTGTGCTGGGAGGTGAGCACTTGCTGTATCCTGGAGGTTTGGGTGAAGACCTTGCCTTCAGGAGTGGATCAAACCCCTGTGAGTTAACTGCACCTGTACTATGTACTGTGTTCCTGTGAGTGGGCCTGGTTTTCCAAGGCTGGGCCAGGACTCCATGGAGACTGAAAACCTGTGTGCTGTGGGGTGTGTATTTGCTGCCTTCAGGAGTGGACTCTGCAGTTTGGAATGGACTCCATTTTGGACCATGCACCTCAAACTGGAGTGGACTCTGCATTTTGAAGACTCTATTTGGACTGTGTACCAGAAAGGACTGTTTTTTTGGTAATTAACTGTATTGTATTGTTTGTTGGGTCTATCACTTGCACTGTCTTGTGTGTCCCTGGGTTTGGCAGGCCTTACTGTGAGCTGGGAGGCTCATGGGTGGTCCTGAAAGCTGTCACCCCAAGAGTCGGAGGGTGGGTAGGCCATCCTGTGAGCCTGAAGGTTGGTAGACTGTCCCGAAAGCCAGAGGGTGGGTAGGCTACCCTGATGCCAGTCGCCCTGAGAGCCAGATGGTGGGTCGGCCGTTCTGAGCGCTGTCGTCCCGAAAAGGGGTAATCGGGAGGGGCTGTCCTAGAGGTGGTTGAAAGGTGTGTCAGAGCAGCCGAGAGCCAGAAGGCGCGTAGGGGCAGGCTGAGATCCGGAAGGCTTGTGGGCTGCCCTGCATGCTGTCGTCCCAGGGAAGGGGACGGGCTGTCCCAGAGGTGGCCGGAAGGTGTGCCAGGATAGCCCACTGGCCGGATGGGTGGGTGAGAGGTGGGTGAGAGCCCAATGATACGTAGGGGCAGGCTGAGATCCGGAAGGCTTGTGGGCTACCCTGCATGCTGTCGTCCCAGGGAAGGGGACGGGATGTCCTAGAGGTGGTCGAAAGGTGCTGCGGATGGTTAGTGAAGATGGAAGGTGGGTAAGCCGTCCTGACCGCTGTCACCCCGGGTGGGCTGTCCTAGAGGTGGTCAAAAGGTGTGTCAGGGCGGACCGAGAACTGGAAGGGGCATGGGATGGACGGAAGATGTGTAGGCGCAGGCTGTCTTAGAGTGGCCGGAAGGTGGGAGGGACAGGGGCTTGCTGGGTCTGTATTGTCTGCACTTTTGTATGTAACAGTATTGTCTCATGTAAAATGTCATTGTCACTCTCTTTTCATATGTGGAACTGGGATTTGAGGTTTGTCCTCATCTCCCTGTAAACTGGTTGAACGGTAGGGTTTGGGGCCTGGCTTTGCTGCTCCTCTCCCTTGTAAAATTGCTGTTGTATACAGCTGTAAATGCTAAGTTTTCCTTTTTGTGAACTGTTTTGTAATGTTTTAATAAAATAATAAATAAATAAATAAATAAATGGGACATTAGCATTATTGCTATTTCCCAGTATTCTGGGGACTTCTGGTTAAAAAAGAAGTATCATCAGGTGATTTAGAAGCTCCTGAGTTCAGGGAACTGACTGTGGGTTGGCTGGTCACAGCCAGTGTGTTACTGTTGTAATTGATAACTGATTCCTAAGCTGCCTGGTCACACAGACAGTGAATACTGTTATATTTTAGTTCACATTGGGGAACTTGTTTTTTTTGCCCCTGTATTTTACTGGATGGTTGCAGCCTGTGTGTTACTCTTTTTGTTTTTTGAGCAAGGACGATGATGGTTTTTGTGGCAGGGCTTAGCCCTTGCACTATGGTTTGTAGTGTTTTCACCTTTTTGAGTGGTTAAGAAGTTTAAGAAAAGTTACTCCTGTTGCATTTGAAGTGAATGAGAAGTGATAATTTGTTTGAAACTTCTTTCAAAATGCCTGGGCCTCAGGCAGAAGTTCTAACAGTGTTTTGTTATTTCTGTTGGTAACAATGGACTGTCTAGTGAGCTAGAGATCGGGGGTGGAGTCAGGATGCGATCACATAAAGAATTGGTCCACCTCAGTGCTGTGAGCAAAACCATAATGCCAGAAGCAACCTCAAACCTGTGCAGGAAACTTGGATATCGTATTGAAATTAACAAAGGATTATCAGCTACAAGGGTTTACCAACAAAGATAATGACACACACAAAGGTAAGCGTGATACTTTATGAATCAAATCAAGACCTTTTTGACAGAGATTGTGTTTGGACTGAGCTCCTGTGAGTTAAAAAAAAGCAAAACAAAACACATAAACAGGGGATACAGAAGGTCTTCTCAGTCGAGGGACTGACCTTGAGCTGTCTGGTCAGAGCCCATGCACTAGAACATAGAAGAATACAGCGCAGTACAAGCCCTTTGGCCCTCGATGTTGCGCCGATCCAAGCCCACCTAACCTACACTAGCCCACTATCCTCCATATATAAATAAACGGTGACTTGATGATGGGAAACTTACCTCTGTATAATTATTCCAAAGACCATTTATTAGTCCTTCTTTGTTAGATAATACCAAATCTAAAGTAGCCAGTTCTCTGGTTGGCTCATTGACAAGTTGCTATGGGAAACAATCCCTCATACATTCAATGGGCCTTGCTTTGAGCCTTCCCTTGCCAAATTGAATAATCTAATCAATGTTCATGTTCAAATCACCTATAATTACTTTTGAGTCCTTCTCAATCCCTCATTATTGAAGAACATAGGAACATAAGAACCAGGAGCAGGAGTGGGCCATCTGGCCCTTCGAGCCTGCTACGCCATTCAATAAGACCACGACTGATCTTTACAGGCCTCAGCTCCACTTACCCACCCTCTCACCCTAACTCTTAATTCCTTTCCTGGTTTATACTATGCTAAACTTTGGCAGTATTGTTTTGGAGTCTGAAAATTACTCCTAGCAAGGGGTCTCTTCCCTTATCTTTTATTTCCACCCTAGACCCTAGTGCCAATATAATTTGTTACCACATGCCATGCTTAAGCAATGAAACAACTCCACCTCCTGCTCGCTCTTGTCTAACCTTTCAGAATACTGAGTACCCTTGGACATTTAACTCCCAGTTCTGAACTTCCTGTAACCATAGAACATAGAACAATACAGCACAGAAGAGACCCTTCGGCCCACGATGTTGTGCCGAACATTTGTCCTAGCTTAAGCACCCATCCATGTACCTATCCAATTACCGCTTAAGGGTCACCAAAGATTCTGACTCTACCACTCCCACAGGCAGCGCATTCCATGCCCCCACCACTCTCTGGGTAAAGAACCCACCCCTGACATCTCCCCTATACCTTCCACCCTTCACCTTAAATTTATGTCCCCTTGTAACACTCTGTTGCACCCGGGGAAAAAGTTTCTGACTGTCTACTCTATCTATTCCTCTGATCATCTTATAAACCTCTATCAAGTCACCCCTCATCCTTCGCCGTTCCAATGAGAAAAGGCCTAGCACTCTCAACCTATCCTCGTACGACCTATTCTCCATTCCAGGCAACATCCTGGTAAATCTTCTCTGCACCCTCTCCAAAGCTTCCACATCTTTCCTAAAGTGAGGCGACCAGAACTGCACACAGTACTCCAAATGTGGCCTAACCAAAGTCCTGTACAGTTGCAACATCACTTCACGACTCTTGAATTTAATCCCTCTGCTAATGAACGCTAATACACCATAGGCCTTCTTACAAGCTCTATCCACCTGAGTGGCAACTTTCAAAGAGCTATGAACATAGACCCCAAGATCCCTCTGCTCCTCCACCTCACTAAGAACCCTACCATTAACCCTGTATTCCGCATTCTTATTTGTCTTTCCAAAATGAACAACCTCACACTTGGCAGGGTTGAACTCCATCTGCCACTCCTCAGCCCAGCTCTACATCATATCTCAGTCTCTTTGCAGCCGACAACAGCCCTCCTCACTATCCACAACTCCACCAATCTTCGTATCATCTGCAAGTTTACTGACCCACCCTTCGACTCCCTCATCCAAGTCATTAATAAAAATTACAAACAGCAGAGGACCCAGAACTGATCCCTGCGGAACTCCACTTATAACTGGGCTCCAGGCTGAATATTTACCATCTACCACCACTCTCTGACTTCGACCGGTTAGCCAGTTTTCTATCCAATTGGCCAAATTTCCCTCTATCCCATGCCTCCTGACTTTCCACATAAGCCTACCATGGGAAACCTTATCAAATGCCTTACTAAAATCCATGTATACTACATCCACTGCTCTACCCTCATCCACATGCTTGGTCACCTCCTCAAAGAATTCAATAAGACTTGTAAGGCAAGACCTACCCTTCACAAATCCGTGCTGGCTATCCCTAATCAAGCAGTGTCTTTCCAGATACTCATAAATCCTATTCCTCAGTACCCTTTCCATTACTTTGCCTACCACCGAAGTAAGACTAACTGGCCTGAAATTCCCGGGGTTATCCCTATTCCCTTTTATGAACAGGGGCACAACATTCGCCACTCTCCAGTCCCCTGGTACCACCCCTGTTGACAGTGAAGACGAAAAGATCATTGCCAACGGTACTGCAATTTCCTCTCTTGCTTCCCACATAATCCTAGGATATATCCCATCAGGCCTGGGGGACTTGTCTATCCTCAAGTTGTTCAAAATGTCCAACACATCTTCCTTCCTAACAAGTATCTCCTCTAGCTTACCAGTCCGTTTCACACTCTCCTCTTCAACAATATGGTCCCTCTCGTTCGTAAATACTGAAGTACTCATTCAAGACCTCTCCTATCTCTTCTGACTCAATACACAGTCTCCCACTACTGTCCTTGATCGGACCTACCCTCGTTCTCGTCATTCTCATGTTTCTCACATACGCATAAAATGCCTTTGGGTTATCCTTGATCCTATCCGCCAAAGATTTTTCATGCCCTCTCTTAGCTCTCCTAATCCCTTTCTTCAGGTCCCTTCTGGCTATCCTGTATCCCTCCACTGCTCTGTCTGAACCCTGTTTCCTCAACCTGATGTAAGCCTCCTTCTTCCTCTTTACAAGACATTCAACCTCCCTCGTCAACCAAGGTTCCCTCGCACGACCATTTCTTTCCTGCCTGACAGGTACATACATATCAAGGACACGTTGTATCTGTTCCTTGAAAAAGTTCCACATTTCCACGACATCCTTCCCTGACAGGAGATATCAGAGAGCAACTCTGGGCCACCCGGACGAACCAACCCAACCACCCTGTAGCACAGCATTTCAACTCCCCCTCCCACTCCACCGAGGATATGCAGGTCATTGGACTCATCCACCGCCAAACCACAACAACGCGACGGTCGGAGGAGGAGCGTCTTATCTTCCGACTGGGAACCCTCCAACCACAGGGGATGAACTTGGACTTCACCAGTTTCTTCATCCCCCCTCCCCCCACCTTGTCTCAGCCGAATCCCTCCAGCCCGGCACCGCCTTCCTGACCTGCAGTCTTCTTCTTGACCTCTCCGCCTCCATCCTACTCCGACCTATCACCCTCACCTTGACCTCTTTCCACCTATCACATTTCCAACGCCCCTCCTCCAAGTCCCTCCTCCCTACCTTTATCTTCTCCTGCTGAACACTCTCTGCTCATTCCTGAAGAAGGGCCTGTGCCCGAAACGTCGAATCTCCTGTTCCCTGGATGCTGCCTGACCTGCTGTGCTGTTCCAGCAATAAAGTTTCAACAACATCCTTCCCTGACAGTCTATGCTCCCAACTTATGCTCCTCAGATCCTGTCTTACAGCATCGTAATTACCCTTCCCCCAATTGTAAAACCTACCATGTTGCACGCACCTATCTCTCTCCATAACCAAGGTGAAAGTCACAGAATTGTGGTCACCATCACCAAAATGTTCACCCACTAACAAGCCCATCACTTGTCCCGGTTCATTACCGAGTACCAAATCCAATATGGCCTCCCCTCTGGTCGGACAATCTACATACTGAGTTAGAAAAGCTTCCTGGACACACTGCGCAAACACCGCCCCATCCAATCTACTTGAACTAAAGAGCTTCCAATCAATATTTGGGAAGTTGAAATCGCCCATGACTACTACCCTGTGGCTTCTGCACCTTTCCAAAATCTGTTTCCCAATCTGTTTCTCCACAACTCTGCTGCTATTGGGGGGCCTATAGTAAACACCCAACAAGGTGACCGCACCTTTCCTATTTCTGACTTCAGCCCATACTACCTCCAAAGGCAGATCCCCCTCGAACTGCCTTCCTGCAGCCATTATACCATTTCTAATTAGCAACGCCACCCCCCTCCTTTTTTACCACCCTCCCTAATCTTACTGAAACATCTGTAACCAGGAACCTCCAACAACCATTCCTGTCCCTCTTCTATCCACGTTTCCGTGATGGCCACAACATCGTAGTCCCAGGTACCGATCCACGCCTTAAGTTCACCCACCTTATTTCTGATACTCCTTGCGTTGAAGTATACGCACTTGAACCCATCTCTGTGTCCGCAAGTATTCCCTGTCTGTGCTACCTTCTTCACAGTCTCCCTACATTCTTGGACATCCTGACAAACAGCTAGCCTACTTGCTGGACTACAAGTCCGGATCCCATCTCCCTGCCAAATTAGTTTAAACCCCCCCGAAGAGTCCAACAAACCTAGCCCCCCAGGATATTGGTGCCCTTCTGGTTCAGGTGCAACCCGTCCTGCTTGCACAGGTCCCACCTTCCCCAGAATGCAGTCCAATTGTCCAAATACCTGAAGCCCTCCCTCCTACACCATCCTTGCAGCCACGTGTTCAACTGCACTCTCTCCCTATTCCTTGCCTCACTGTCACGTGGCACCGGCAACAACCCAGAGATGACGACTCTGTCTGTCCTAGCTTTTAGCTTCCAGCCTAACTCCCTGAGCTCTTGAATGACCTCCCCACCCCTCTTCCTACCTATGTCGTTGGTGCCAACGTGCACCACAACTTCTGGCTGCACACCCTCCCGCTTAAGGATTCTGAAGACACGGTCCGAGACGTCTCGGACCCTGGCACCCGGGAGGCAACAAACCATCCGAGAGTCTCGCCCATGCCCACAGAACCGCCTGTCTGTCCCTCTAACTAGAGAGTCTCCTATAACTAGCGCTCTCCTCCTCTCCCCCTTTCCCTTCTGAGTCTCAGAGCCAGACCTCGCGCCACAGACCCGGTCACTGCAGCTTACCCCCTGCTACCCCAACATGATTCAGTAATCCCCACCAGGTGTACCTATTTGTCTGTATCTGTGTCATCAGCTCCTTGACTTTATTCCGAATACTGTGTGTGTTTGGGTCCAAGGTTTTTAAATCAATCCTACCTGTTTGTCTTTTTCTTTCAATATTTTCTTGTGCACCACGCTTTCCATACTCTCCATCCTTATTTATTCATTCATAATACTGAACCTCACCTCTGTCATTTACTCCAACTTGCAACTCACATTTTGATCTTTTATGAATCCTTCTCTCACCATAATCATTAGACTGACCCTGCCTGTTTGTCCTATTAGTCTTTACTGACTGCATACCTTATGACCTGTTGCATTGGATCCTAACCCTCTGCCTTAATGTATAAATCCATTCAAGTTGCACTAGTAACCATCCCCACCAGGATGTTGGTGCCCCTCCAGTTAAAATGCAACCTGTCTTTTTTGTACAGATCCCACTAACTTGGAAGAGATCCCAATCTACATATGGCCAAGCTCCCTGAACTCTCCATGCAGGACCTCATCATTCTTCCTTTCTATGTCATTGGTACAAGTGTGTACCATGACATCTAGCTGTTTACCATCCTTCTTCAGTATGTCCTGAGCATGCTTAGAGACATCCTTGACTCTGGCAACAGGGAGGCAACACATGTCCTGGTGTCTTGTTTGTGGCCATAGAAATGTCTATCTGTGCCTCTAACTATTGAGTCATTGACTACCACTATTTACCTGCACTTCAACCTCCCCTGCTGGTACTGTTCTATCTACTGCTGTTGTCATCCCCGATACGCAGTCCCCCTGAACAGTATCTAAAGTAGCTCACCTGTTTGAGATGGGGACAGCCACAGGGGCCTCCTGCATTGCTTTTCCCTTGTGACCATCCTGTATCTATCTGCCTCAGCCTTGGTTATGGCTACCTCCCTGAAACAGATGTCTATGACCCTCTCGGCCTCCTACCTGCTTCATCTGAGTGCCAGTTAATTTAAACAATCTGTTAAAAACTGTAGCTGAGACACACTTCCTCCAAATGTAACCATCTAGGACAGTTGAACTCTCCCAGAGTTGTCAGATAGGAGAAAGTGAAGACTGCAGATGCTGGAGATCAGAGTTACTTTCTGACAGAGTTGCCAGATGTCACACGTAGAGCACCTGATGTCCCTTACCAATTTTTTCACCTGGTTATGATTTAATTAGGAGAAGTGTCTATGTAAATCTCCCTTATTGTTTTGGCTTTAGCTAATAAAGCAGTTATTTGACCTATTTTCTCACTAAGTCAGTTCTAAAAGGTCATCCCTTCACTTGGAGGCTGTGCCCTCAGGGCCTATGAAAAACAACATTTTCCTTACGCTCACTCAGTCCAGGCCTCTTAATATTCTATAGATTTCAATGAGATCTTCCCCCTCTTCCTTCTAAACAGCATTGATTATGAACCCAGAGTCCTCAATCACTGCACATGTGACATCTTCCCGTGTGCCAGTTGTGTCTCCAACCAGGGAGAGTATGCCCCCGATACTCATTGATTCCAATTTTGCTCAGGCTCCTTCATGCCATTCCTAATCAAATGCGACCCTGCTATCAAGGCCGTCACTTGCCCCTCCCCTCTGGGTTTCAGCTCTTTTGACCATGTTTGAACCAAGGCTGTAATGAGGTCAGGAGCTAATTGGCCCTGGCACAACCCAAACCAAGCATCAGTGAGTAGGTTAATGCTGCTTGCACGTGCTGCTTGATATCAATGCTGATGGCAATTTTCATTACTTTGCTGAAGATCGAGAGTAAACTGATGGGGCGGTAGCTGGCCAAGTTGTCTTTGTCCTGCTTTTTGTGTGCAGATAAATGCATCTTTACTGTATGATCTAGTGCTTCCAGGTGTGACTTTACCACGGCAGCAAGACATCCCTGCTCTATACTTGAACCCTTTCGCTATGAATGCCAACTTATCTTTTTCCTTCTTTATTGCCTGCATGCTTATCTTCAGCAACTGGTGCACAAAGACACAGACATCTCATTGTACATTCCCTTCTCTCAATTTATAGCCATTCAGATAATAATGTGCCTTCCTGCTTTTGCTACGGAAGTGGATAACCTCACATTTATCGACATTATACTTCATCTGCCATGTATTTGCCCACTCATTCAGCCTATCCAAATCACACTGCATTTGAATGCGTTCCCAATCAAGTTCGTTCTTTCTATACAGTGAAACTCAAGGAAAGGCAGCAGTATGTCCAACTCAGAATTGATTAGGAAATAAATTTCAATGAAATGAGAAATTGAGAAGGGAACAAAAGTACATTTTACTGTAATTTTTTAGCTTTGGTTGAGTGGTTAAGAAATTTAAGAAAAATTATTCCTGTTGCATTTGAAGTGAATGAGAAGTGATAATTTGTGTGAAACTTCTTTCAAACTGCCTGGGCATCAGGCAGAAGTTCTAACAGTGTTTTGTTATTTCTGTTGGTAACAATGGACTGTCTAGTGAGCTAGAGATCGGGGGTGGAGTCAGGATGCGATCACATAAAGAATTGGTCCACTTCAGTGCTCTCACAAGTGAGCAAACCATAATGCCAGAAGCAACCTCAAACCTGTGCAGGAAACTTGGATATCGTATTGAAATTAACAAAGGATTAACAGCTACAAGGGTTTACCAACAAAGATGATGACACACACTCAGGTAAGCGTGATACTTTATGAATCAAATCAAGACCTTTTTGACAGAGTTTAAGAGCTACACAGCTTTGCATTGGAGTTTCTGTAATTTGAATTTGTTGATTATATTGACCTAGCATTTCTGGTGATGCTACTGGGCGGCACGGTAGCACAGTGGCTAGCACTGCGTCCTCACAGTGCAGGAGACACAGGTTCAATTCTCGCCTCAGGCGACTAACCGTGTGGCGTTTGCACATTCTCCCCGTGTCTGCATGGGTTTCCTCCCACAGTTGAAAATGTGTTGCTGGGAAAGCGCAGCAGCACATTTTCAGCTCTGATCTCCAGCATCTGCAGTCCTCACTTTTTCCTCCCACAGTCCAAAGATGTGCAGGTCAGGTGAATTGGCCATGCTAAATTGCCTGTAGTGTTAGGTGCAGGGGTAAATGTAGGGGAATGGGTCTGGGTGGGTGCGCTTCGGTGGGTCGGTGTGGACTTGTTGGGCCGAAGGGCCTGTTTCCAAACTGTAAGTAATCTAATCAACATGGAACCATTCATTCGAATAGCTTACTGTTAGCACTCCAATCAACTTCAGGATCCAGATCTGCTCCTGGAAGGATGTGCATTGCAATTGACAGACAGTGGAAAAGATAATTGGTGATCTGTCTGGTTTCACTTGAACTGGCCAACACACTCTGCTGGTTTGGTGGAGGGAGGGTGCGAATGGCGCAAGTGAGGGCAGACTCCCCCAGTGGAGACTGGTTAGTAATGCACTTGAAGGAGTTCCAACCAAGTTTGTTCATTATATTCCCAAATCTCATTCAGGATTTCCTGATGATGCTGTATCTGTGTTTAGAATTTTGACCTTTCATAGCTAATTTGGTCAGTTACCCTTGTGAGAGAATGGAACTGAAGGTGTTGTTTTTCATTTTTAGTAGTTCAGTATCTGCTGAGTTTGTCAACAAAGATTCATTTGTTACTTTCCTATTCACCACTGCATTGTGCAAAGCCTTTTCATCAATTAAATCGCTTTGAAATATCCTGTTATGATGCTCAAAATGCATAAAGTTAATTTTCACACAACAAAGTTGTCAGCTGGAATATCTGCACAGTGCTCTGGAGTGATACTTGACCAGGTGACTGTTTTGCCAACTAAGTCACAGAGAGTCTGCAGTTTGGAGCTTTATTAATGTAAGTCAAATTAATTTTGATTTGTTAATGGTTGTATGTTTAAACCAAAACATAGGAGCAAATTGCTGCAGGTGCTGGAATCAAAAAATATTCTGATGAAGAGTCACCTCGACTCAAACGTTAGCTTTGAGAGTGTGGTGCTGGAAAGGCACAGCAGGTCAGTCAGCATCAGAGGAGCAGGAGGATCAATGTTTCAGGCAAAAGTGTTGCGTGAGGAATGTTACCTTGCTGTCTCTCCACGGATATCACCTTGATTGACGTTCGAATATTAAGTAACGGATCATGTCCCAGCTGTATAGCTGAAACCAGATGTCTTGCTTGTTGGCTTCTTCGGCTCATGTTTCACCATTTTGATACTTTTCGGGTGGCTGGCTGCTGGTGCCTCAGTTGTAGATTTCACTTTTGAAGGTGACTTGTGTAGTTACTGATTCCTGATGAAGAGCTCATGCTCGGAGCATCGATTCCCCCGTTCCTTGGATGCTGCCTGACCTGCTGTGCTTTTACGACATAGAACATAGAAGATTACAGCGCAGTTGAGGCCCTTCAGCCCTTGATGTTGCGCCAACCTGTCGAACCAATCTGAATCCCTTCTAAACTACACTATTCTATTTTCGCCCATATGACTATCCAATGACCGTTTAAAAGCCCTTAAAGTTGGCGACTCAACTACTGTTGCAGGCAGTGTGTTCCATGCGCCTACTATTCTCTGAGTGAAGAAACTACCTCTGACATCTGTCCTATATCTATCACCCCTCAATATAAAGCTAAGTCCCCTCAGGCCAGCCATCACCTTCTAAGGAAAAAGGCTATTATTGTCCACCCTGTCTAACCCTTTGATTATCTTATATATCTCAATTAAGTTGCCTCTCAAACTTCTTCTCGCTAATGAAAGCAGCCTCAAGTCCCTCAGCCTTTCCTCGTAAGACCTTCCCTCCATACTATGCAACATCCGAGTAAATCTCCTCCGAGCTATTTCCAAAGCTTCAACATCCTTCCCATAGTTCACGGGAGAGGGGGAAAGTGAGAAGGGAAAAGTGCGGGGAAAGGTTTTCACACAGAGGATGGTGGGTGCCTGGAACGTGTTGCCAGTCGAAGCGCTGGAAGCAGGCACTTTAGGAACGTTTAAGGCTCACCTTGTTAGACACGTGAACGGGAGGCGGAACGGCGGGACTGAAACCACGTCTGGGCAACAAGTAGCACGTCCAAACAAGGAGTAGGAATCGGCACAGGCTCGCTGGGCCCTGTGTTATCGTCCCGACGTGCCAAAGTCTCCGGCCACGTGTATAACTTTGGTGAATTTCTGCAAATACCTTGTAGACGGGGCTGTGACAGGGACCTTATTGGGGTGTCGACGATAATGAGGGCCACGGAGGGCATTTTTGCTGAGTTTGCAGATGGCACAAAGATAGCGAGAGGGACAGGTAGTTTTGAGGAAACGGGCAGGCTGCAGAAGGGCGTGGAGATGAAGGGCGAGTGGGGAAAGAAGTGACCAAGTGTGCGGTTTTGCACTTTGGTAGCAAGAACAATCGGGTAGACGATTTTCTGAACGAGGGAAAGGCTTTGCAAATCTGAAGCGCAGAGGGTCTTGGGAGTCTTAGTTCCAGGTTGTTTCTTGATTAACATGCAGGTTCATCCGATGGTTCGGAAGGCAAATGCAGTGTCGGCATTCATTTCAAGCGGGCGAGAAAAAAGGAGCAGAGACGTGCTGCTGAGGCTGCATCAGGCTCTGGTCTGACCACAGGTGGAATATCGGGAGCAGTTTTGTGCCCTGTACCAAAGGAAGGGATGCGCTGGTGTTGGAGGGAGTCTAGAGAAGGTTTACAAGCGTGTTCCCTCTGGGGCTGAAGGGTTTGTCACACGAGGTCTCTGGGTCTATACCCGATGGTGTTTCGAAAGGTAAGGCGGGATCTGACTGAACCTTACAGGCTACTGGGAGGCCTGGTCAGAGTGGATGAGAAGAAGATGGTCCCACTAGTAAGCGAGACGAGGACCTGGAATTACAGCCTCAGGGTGAAAGGTCGTCCCTTCAGGCTGAGATGAGGTTGCATTTAAGACAGAGATAGAGAGGTTCTTGATTATAAGGCGATCAAGGGTTGTGGGGAGAGGGCAGGAGAATCGGGGTTGTGAACCACGACCGATTGGAAGAGCATGGGCCGAATGGCCTGATTCTGCTCCTACGTCTTATGGGCCATCAGACCGTCCGTGGTCTTGCGGTCATGACAGAAAGCAGTTGTTTCTCAGAGGGTGGCGGCGGTCTGGAATGCACTGCTTGGGAGGGTAGCGAGGAGGGGAACCTCACAACCTTGAAAAACTACTTGGATGAGCACTGGAAATGTCATAACCTTTCCTGGCTATGGATCAAGTGCTGGAAAGTGAGACTGGAGCAGACTTAGAGTAGCTTTGTCAGTGCGGACTCGAAGAGCCAAAGGGCCTCTAGTACCACTTTCCAGCACTTGGTCCGTAGCCAGGAAAGGTTATGACATTTCCAGTGCACACAGATTCAACCAATAAGCACATCGACCTGGACCCAATATACCGGCCACTGCAGCGGACAGCTGGAACTGACAACCGGAAGCGGCAGATACAAATCACGATAAATGCCGGAGGAAACATCACAGAAGCGCTTCACAGGAGGCTCCCAAGTACTGAGGATGTCACCTAGACACGAGACTGAACGTCTGCAACACAAATTCCCAGCTCGGCGAACAGAACCACAACAACGAGCACCCGAGCTACAAATCTTCTCCCAAACTTTGAACCTCTCCATCTCTGTCTCATGGTCATGTAGAGATCGTCAGTATCTCACCAATCAAGTGGGTCAGGGCTAAGCTTACGTGACTTCTCACGTGACCACTTTCCTATTCCTAACCTCAGCCCAAACTACCTCAGACGGCGAGTCTTCATCCATCGACCTTTCCACAGCTGTAATACTATCTTTGACAAGCAATGCCACACCTCCCCCTCTTTTACCCCCACCTCTGACCCTACTAAAACATTTAAACCCTGGAACCTGCAACAGCCAATCCTGTCCCTGTTCTACCCATGTCTCCGTAATAGCCACAACATCGAAGTCCCAGGTACCAACCCACGCTGCAAGTTCCTAATGTACCAACCCACGTTCCTAATGTGCCTGCTTCCAGCGCTTCGACTGGCAACACGTTCCAGGCACCCACCATCCTCTGTGTGAAAACCTTTCCCCGCACTTTTCCCTTCTCACTTTCCCCCTCTCACCGTGAACCTGTACCCACTGACTCGCCACCCCACCCTTTCGATGCCTCTCAGTATGCTGTCGACCTCTGTCAGGTCGCCCCTCAGCTTCCGTCTTTGCAGTGACAACAATCCAAGTTTATTCAATCTCTCCTCACATCAGAAGCGCTCCAGGGCAGGCAACGTGCTGGTAAACCTTCTCTGCACCCTCTCCAAAGCATCCACGTCCTTCTGGTAGTGTGCCGAACAGCATTGCGCGCGATATCCCAATTGTAGCCTAACTGGAGTTTTGTACAGCTCTTTATACAGATCATTTATTTACACGTCACAAACAACAAAGGTCCTAGCACTGAGCCCTGCGGGACGCCACTAGTTACTGATCTCCTTTCCGAAAAATGCGCCCCGAGTCGGTTTTGTATCCAGCTAGCCGACTCACCTCAGATCCCACGAGACTCTACCTTTTGTAGCAGCCTGCCGTAAGATGTGAAGCGATCCAGAAGAGATTACTGACGCAAAGGTGACTACACTTAAATGAAAGTGCTGGGAATGGCAACCGTGATGGAACTCGCAGCCAAGGAAGGTCAACACCTCACAAAATGGTGGCTGAGAGTTCACAAAATGGTGGCCCAGGGACAAGCACCAACGCAGACACAAAACTGCCACTGCTGTGGAAACACATGTCAGGCAGCAGCAAATTGCTGCTGGAAAGAAGCTGTGTGCAGAAACTGCAGCATTAAAAAAGAATATATTAAGTGGGTGCGCTCGGGGGAGAAAGTACCAATAACCTGCAGCGAAAGTACAGGAAGAAATCCTAAATGGTACAAAAAGGGCAAGAAGACAAAAGCCCAGGCGCACAAACCAATGAGGTGTTGTTGTTACAGATACTGGCGATAGCTGCCGACGCCCCGGTCGCTCCCTTACTGAACGGCAAACCGGTAAGAATGGAGGTGGACACCGGTTTCATTGATACGGCTGAGTCACGTTGCGCTGCAACCTTCAGAAACTGAGCGAGGAACACACACAGGTGCTTTCACCGTGGGAACGTTCAGTTATACGGTCAGTCTGAAGACACAGCCTGCGCGTCAACAAAGGAAATCTTATAGCTTTATGGGCAAGAATGTGGTTGGACAGAATCAAACTCAACTGGGCCGAAGGCAATCACTTGTCAAGATTCTGAGAGTGACTGATCAAGAATTCTAAAGAAGCACGCTATTGTTTTCAATGGGATAGAGAAGCAGGACGCCGGGAGCCTTTGATAAGGTTCCACGTGGTAGGCTGTTGGAGAAAATGCAGAGGCATGGAACTGAGGGTGATTTAGCAGCTTGGCTTAGAAACTGGCTTTCTGAAAGAAGGCAGCGGGTGGTGGTTGATGGAAAATATTCAGCCTGGAGTCCGGTTACTAGTGGTGTGCCACAAGGGTCTGTTTTGGGACCACTGCTGTTTGTCATTTTTATAAATGACTTAGATGCAGGCATAACATAGGTGGATGGATTAGTAAATTTGCAGACGACGCTAAAGTCGGTGGAGTGGTGGTCAGTGTGGAAGAATGTTACAGGTTGCAGGGGGACTTGGATAAACTGCAGAATTGGGCTGAGAGGTGGCAAATGGAGTTCAATGCAGCTAAATGTGAGGTGATGCACTTTGGGAAGAATAACAGGAAGGCAGAGTACTGGGTCGATGGAAAGATTCTTGGTAGTGTGGATGTGCAGAGGGATCTTGGAGTCCCATGTACATAGATCCCTGAATTTTGCCACCCAAGTGGATAGTGCTGTTAAGAAGGCTGTTAGGTTTCATTCGTAGAGGGATTGAGTGCCGGAGCCGCAATATCATGCTGCAACAGTTCACCTGCTGGTGTGTGCTAGGCGGTTTCCTTTCCCTTTGCTCAACGACCTATTTGCTGAACTAGCCGGAGGTCAGCTTTTCAGTAAAACTGAGCCCGGTAAACCCTACCTCCAGATGAGTGTAGATCCTGAGTTTAAATGAATGAGACACAATCTTATTGAAACATAAGGGGGAGAGGAGGAGAGCGCTAGTTATAGGGGACTCTCTAGTTAGAGGGACGGACAGGCGGTTCTGTGGACATGGGCGAGACTCACGGATGGTTTGTTGCCTCCCGGGTGCTAGGGTCCGAGACGTCTCAGACCGTGTCTTCAGAATCCTTAAGGGGGAGGGTGTGCAGCCAGAAGTCGTGGTGCACATTGGCACCAACGACATAGGTAGGAAGAGGGGTGGGGAGGTCATTCAAGAGCTCAAGGAGTTAGGCTGGAAGCTAAAAGCTAGGACAGACAGAGTCGTCATCTCTGGGTTGTTGCCGGTGCCACGTGACAGTGAGGCAAAGAATAGGGAGAGAGTGCAGTTGAACACGTGGCTGCAAGGCTGGTGTAGGAGGGAGGGCTTCAGATATTTGGACAATTGGACTGCATTCTGGGGAAGGTGGGACCTGTACAAACAGGACGGGTTGCACCTGAACCAGAAGGGCACCAATATCCTGGGGGGTAGGTTTGCTAGCACTCTTCGGGGGGGTTTAAACTAATTTGGCAGGGGGATGGGATCCGGACTTGTAGTCCAGCAAGTAGGTTAGCTGTTTGTCAGGATGCCCAAGACTGTAGGGGGGCTGTGGAGAAGGTAGCACTGACAGGGACTACTAGCGGACACAGAGATGGGCTCAAGTGCGTATACATCAACGCAAGGAGTATCAGAAATAAGGTGGGTGAACTTAAGGCGTGGATCGGTACCTGGGACTACGATGTTGTGGCCATCACGGAAACGTGGATAGATGTGGGACAGGAATGGCTGTTGGAGGTTCCTGGTTACAGGTGTTTCAGTAAGATTAGGGAGGGTGGGAAAAAAGGAGGGGGGTGGCATTGCTAATTAGAAATGGTATAACGGCTGCAGAAAGGAAGTTTGAGGGGGATCTGCCTCTGGAGGTAGTATGGGCTGAAGTCAGAAACAGGAAAGGTGCAGTCACCTTGTTGGGTGTTTACTATAGGCCCCCCAATAGCAGCAGAGATGTGGAGAAACAGATTGGGAAACAGATTTTGGAAAGGTGCAGAAGCCACAGGGTCGTAGTCATGGGCGACTTCAACTTCCCAAATATTGATTGGAAGCTCTTTAGATCAAGTAGATTGGATGGGGCGGTGTTTGTGCAGTGTGTCCAGGAAGCTTTTCTAACGCAGTATGTAGATTGTCCAACCAGAGGGGAGGCCATATTGGATTTGGTACTCGGTAATGAACCGGGACAAGTGGTGGGCTTGTTAGTGGGTGAACATTTTGGTGATGGTGACCACAATTCTGTGACTTTCACCTTGGTTATGGAGAGAGATAGGTGCGCACAACAAGGTAGATTTTATAATTGGGGGAAGGGAAATTACGATGCTGTAAGGCAGGATTTGAGGAGCATACGTTGGGAGCATAGACTGTCAGGGAAGGATGTGGTGGAAATGTGGAACTTTTTCAAAGAGCAGATACGACGTGTCCATGATATGTATGTACCTATCAGGCAGGAAAGAAATGGTCGTGTGAGGGAGCCTTGGTTGACGAGAGAGGTTGAATGTCTGGTAAAGAGGAAGAAGGAGGCTTACATAAGGTTGAGGAAACAGGATTCAGACAGAGCAGTGGAGGGATACAGGATAGCCAGAAGGGACCTGAAGAAAGGGATTAGGAGAGCTAAGAGAGGGCATGAAAAATCGTTGGCGGATAGGATCAAGGATAACCCCAAGGCATTTTATGCGTATGTGAGAAACCTGAGAATGACGAGAACGAGGGTAGGTCCGATCAAGGACAGTAGTGGGAGACTGTGTATTGAGTCGGAAGAGATAGGAGAGGTCTTGAACAAGTACTTCTCTTCAGTATTTACGAACGAGAGGGACCGTATTGTAGAAGAGGAGAGTGTGAAATGGACTGGTAAGCTAGAAGAGATACCTGTTAGAAAGGAAGATGTGTTGGACATTTTGAACAACTTGAGGATAGACAAGTCCCCCGGGCCTGACGGGATATATCCTAGGATTATGTGGGAAGCAAGAGAGGAAATTGCAGTACCGTTGGCAATGATCTTCTCGTCTTCACTGGCAACGGGGGTGGTACCTGGGGACTGGAGAGTAGCGAATGTTGTGCCCCTGTTCAAAAAAGGGAATAGGGATAACCCCGGGAATTACAGGCCTGTTAGTCTTACTTCTGTGGTAGGCAAAGTAATGGAAAGGGTACTGAGGGATAGGATTTATGAGTATCTGGAAAGACACTGCTTGATTAGGGACAGCCAGCACGGATTTGTGAAGGGTAGGTCTTGCCTTACAAGTCTTATTGAATTCTTCGAGGAGGTGACCAAGCATGTGGATGAGGGAAGAGCAGTGGATGTCGTGTACATGGATTTTAGTAAGGCATTTGATAAGGTTCCCCATGGTAGGCTTATGCGGAAAGTCAGGAGGCATGGGATAGAGGGAAATTTGGCCAATTGGATAGAAAACTGGCTAACCGGTCGAAGGCAGAGAGTGGTGGTAGATGGTAAATATTCAGCCTGGAGCCCAGTTACAAGTGGAGTTCCGCAGGGATCAGTTCTGGGTCCTCTGCTGTTTGTAATTTTTATTAATGACTTAGATGAGGGAGTCGAAGGGTGGGTCAGTAAATTTGCAGATGATACGAAGATAGGTGGAGTTGTGGACAGTGAGGAGGGCTGTTGTCGGCTGCAGAGGGACTTAGATATGATGCAGAGCTGGGCTGAGGAGTGGCAGATGGAGTTCAACCCTGCCAAGTGTGAGGTTGTCCATTTTGGAAGAACAAATAAGAATGCGGAATACAGGGTTAATGGTAGGGTTCTTAGTCAGGTGGAGGAACAGAGGGATCTTGGGGTCTATGTACATAGATCTTTGAAGGTTGCCACTCAGGTGGATAGAGTTTGTAAGAAGGCCTATGGAGTATTATCGTTCATTAGCAGAGGGATTGAATTCAAGAGTCGTGAAGTGATGTTGCAGCTGTACAGGACTTTGGTTAGGCCACAGTTGGAGTACTGTGTGCAGTTCTGGTCGCCTCACTATAGGAAAGATGTGGAAGCTTTGGAGAGGGTGCAGAGAAGATTTACCAGGATGTTGCCTGGAATGGAGAGGAAGTCGTACGAGGATAGGTTGAGAGTTCTCGGCCTTTTCTCGTTGGAACGGCGAAGGATGAGGGGTGACTTGATAGAGGTTTATAAGATGATCAGAGGAATAGATAGAGTAGACAGTCAGAAACTTTTTCCCCGGGTACAACAGAGTGTTACAAGGGGACATAAATTTAAGGTGAAGGGTGGAAGGTATAGGGGAGATGTCAGGGGTGGGTTCTTTACCCAGAGAGTGGTGGGGGCATGGAATGCGCTGCCCGTGGGAGTGGTGGAGTCGGAATCATTGGCGACCTTTAAGCGGCATTTGGATAGGTACATGGATGGGTACTTAATCTAAGTTAGAAGTTCGGCACAACATCGTGGGCCGAAGGGCCTGTTCTGTGCTGTATTGTTCTATGTTCTATGTTCTATGTTCTATTGGATTCTTACGTGGCTCGACAGGGTAAATGCTGAGAGGACATTTTCCCTCATGGGAGTGTCTAGAACTGAACAGAATAAAGAGGCACCAATTTAAGAGTGAGATCAGGAGAAACGTCTTCTCTCAGAGGGTTGTGAGTCTTTGGAATTTGTTGTCACAGACAGCTGGCACACGCTGCTTGTGTGAGACTGACTTTGCTGCCTCAGCCAGAACTGGCAGCATTCTAAGTGCAAAAGAAGGCAAGGGGGTGTTGTGCCAGTCCCTGCGTACACAGCCCAGGTGCCGGATAATCTGCAGTGCTCCTACCTGCCTTATTATCTTTCCAGGCCAGTTCCGGTCAGCAAACATTGGTTTGTTTGTTCTACGTTTTCTCACGTGCTGTTGTCGAGTTAGTGCTGTCTCTTTGCTTTTCCCAGTGAGAATTGACTCTCTGAGTAACCTGCCTCTGACTCAGTCATTCGTGATAGCACACACGATTCTGTCGCGGCTCAGTGAATCGGAAAATGGCTGAAACTCACAGTCCTTTGCCTCGTTTTTCCGGTCAGTCACATACGTACCTATCGATTCCGCCTGCCCTTGCAGTCTGATGAAAAGCATGTGCCTTAAATACGTCCCGATGATTTTTGTCCTAGCTCACAGTGTTCTCGAAATCTCTCTTTCAAGTCATCAAAATCAAAACGACTGAACCCCGAGATAGCTTCATCCCCAGCAGCATGCAGCAACGTAGCACAGTTGACCTTCTCTTGTTTTTCTGAAATGTCGCTCGCGAGTAAGAAAAGCTGGTGGGCAGCTACGGTTGCTGCGACTCCCAAATTCTGACACCATGTGGTGTGATCGGGGCCCGGCGTTGGCGGGAAGGTGCAGCACGCAGCAGGGGTCCGAGGGGATGACATTGAGAGCAAGTGTCAAGGTGCGCAAGAGACAGAGATGGCGAGAGAAGGATAGGGAGCGGGAGCTGAGCAGCCACCTTAGAACAGACGAGTTTGAATCGACTCACACCCGGTTGGATGTGAGGTGTGAGAAATGAAGCACTTGGTACTCAAACCCATCCAGCAGACACAAAGCACCGAAAGCCTGAGTTATAAACATGAAGCTGTTTTTAGATTTATAGATGAGGGGTGCACCGTTCCCGGAGGTACTGCAATACCAGGTCGATGCGTGGAGTGGACGGAGCAAGCCCCTATTCCATCTCCCTGCTCCAAAAATCAATTTAATATATGGTCCCCAGATAAGGGACGTATCAGATATTAAACTGATAAGAACAGATACTACACTTGATCTTAGCCAAAAGGCCGAGAAGCGATAACTACAATACCGCGGACTGCCTCAAGTCCCATTTGTCCTCCATGTTTTCAATCAGCTTGATTCTGTTCAAAGACTTGTAGATCACTGCTGACAGTTTCCCTGTCGCCGTAGTCCTCCCAGGATTTCTAACGAGAGCAGCAGGTCCGTTTACAGCAGTTGCTTTTTTTCCCCTGTCAGTGAACCACTGTCTCATGGTCATGTAGAGATCGTCAGTATCTCACCAATCAAGTGGGTCAGGGCTAAGCTTACGTGACTTCTCACGTGACCAGCACAGCGTTTTTGAGGAGGCGGTAACCAACTGCAGAACTGCACGCATTGAATGATACATTCAGCCTGTCATGTCTGCATCAGCTCTCTGCACGAGCAACTTCCCCAGTCCCACTCGCCCTGCAGCAAATATTCTCTCTTCAGATAAGTATCCGACCCTCCGACCAAAGTCACCATTGAATCTGCCTCCAGCACCCTCTCTCTCAGGCAGTGCACTGCATATTCTCACCACTCGCTGAAGATGCTTGGGCCTAGGACGCTACCTCGATGAAACGTGACACGTAGAGAAGAAAGCAATAGATTCAGCCGAGCCCTCCATGTCTTTGATGTGTGTGGATGTGCCTGCAGTTAGAACATTGCACAGTACAGGCCCTTCGGCCCACGATGTCGTGCCGAGCAGTTTTCTTAATCTAAGATCAACCTAACCTACACACCCCTCAATTTACTGCCGTCCAGCGTGTGCTCGCCGAGCAGTAGCTTAAATGTCCCTGACAGTTTGTGGGAGATTAGAAATGCAGTTAGAGATGTTGTTTTTGCAGATGGGTGACGGGGTGTTGTGGGGGGAGGGGAAGGGGAACATTACACAAACGGTCGCGGGATTCTTGCAGCATACCTAAGGCTAAGATTTTAACGAATATAGAGGTTTTTGTTTAAGAAATAGTTGTAAACTAAGAAATAACTTTAAAGTGTTGTAGCTGACCACAAAAGTAGCAGTAGGGGCATTTCACAATAAGCTTATAGTATGATAAGGGGAACTGGATAAAATAGCAGACAGGCTGTAACAGACAAGGACAAGGACAGCAGGGTAGTCAGATAAGGAAAATTAGAGAAAAACGAGTGAGGTAATCGGCTTATGATAGGATGGGAAAAGGGAGGCGTGATTCCGCAACTTGCAAACTGAATAAGAATGCTTACATGTTTTGTTTTCGCGCGCTTTTGCTAATTAAATGTTCTTGTTTCCAAGGCTTTGTCTCAGGCTGAATTGTGAGTGAGTTTTGTTTCTCACAGTTGCCGAAGGGCCTGTTGTTGCGCTGCTCTGTTCGACGTTCTAAAAATCTCAGCTGTTACCAATGTGAAAAATCCCTGCCTCCCCACAAGGCAAATGATTGGAGCAGGTTCGAATTCTGACCGAAAAATCTCACTGTCAGGAAATCTCGGCTCGCTCACCTTTACGAACAGTACCTCTTACAGACTAATCCATCTTGTCTTGGAAAGTGTGAACTCCCATCCCCCAACCCACCTCGTGCAAATGAATAGCACGACGGGGCGGGGATGTGAAGATCAATTTACAGCAAATCAGCCTTTATTGGTTCGGCTCCAAACATTCCAATTCGGTCTGCTTCCTTAGAATTGCAAATCAAGATTCAAGAGTGCTAATTGCAGCGCTAACAGCAAGCTAATGGTTTGATAGTGGCTGTGCAATCAAAAAGCAAGGTCTAAAATGCAAAATAAAGCAAAACACCCAGTAAGCAAAACCTCAGCATCTGTGGGGAAAAAGCAGAATTAACGCTTTTTCGAGTCCAGTGACCCTTCTCCCGAAGGGTGCAGCGAGTTCTGTTTTCGTCTAGACATTACAACCTGCAGCACCACGCGTGGAGTCAGTGATCAACTGCACCTTCACTCTATTGGTAGCCACTGAGCACGTACATCGATGCTTGCATCAGGACGAGACGAAACCTGAACCAAACGGACGGAGGCTCCGAAGCTCTCTGCCACCCTCTCACCTTCAATGCGCACTTGGATCCATCCGGCTGCTCCGCATCAGGAAGCATCAATGGGGCGGCCTCAATCAACAGATGGGAATCAGAAAGCTTCCCCACACAGTCACACAGTACAGAAGAGGCCCTTTGGCCCTCCGAGTCCGCACTGACAAAGCTACTCTAAGTCTGCTCTAGTCCCACTTTCCAGCACTTGGTCCGTAGCCAGGAAAGGTTATGACATTTCCAGTGCTCATCCAAGTAGTTTTTCAAGGTTTTGAGGTTCCCCGCCTCGCTACCCTCCCAAGCAGTGCATTCCAGACCGCCGCCACCCTCTGGGAAACAACTGCTTTCTGTCATGACCGCAAGACCACGGAAGGTCTGACGGCCCATAAGACGTAGGAGCAGAATCGGGCCATTCGGCCCACGCTCCGCCATTCGGTCGTGGCTCACAGGTTTCTCAACCCCGATTCTCCTGCCCTCTCCCCACAACCCTTGATCCCCTTATAATCAAGAACCTCTCTATCTCTGTCTTAAATGCAACCTCATCTCAGCCTGAAGGGACGACCCTTCACCCTGAGGCTGTACTTCCAGGTCCTCGTCTCGCCTACTAGTGGGATCATCGGGTTCAATTCCCGCCTCAGGCGACTGACTGTGTGGAGTTTGCACGTTCTCCCCGTGCCTGCGTGGGTTTCCTCCGGGTGCTCCGGTTTCCTCCCACAGTCCAAAGATGTGCAGGTCAGGTGAATTGGCCATGCTAAATTGCCCGTAGTGTTAGGTAAGGGGCAAATGTAGGGGTATGGGTGGGTTGCGCTTCGGCGGGTCGGTGTGGACTTGTTGGGTCGAAGGGCCTGTTTCCACACTCTAATGTAATGTAATCTAATCTAATCTTCTTCACATCCACTCTGACCAGGCCTCCCAGTAGCCTGTAAGGTTCAGTCAGATCCCGCCTTACCTTTCGAAACACCATCGGGTATAGACCCAGAGACCTCGTGTGACAAACCCTTCAGCCCCAGAGGGAACACGCTTGTAAACCTTCTCTAGACTCCCTCCAACACCAGCGCATCCCTTCCTTTGGTACAGGGCACAAAACTGCTCCCGATATTCCACCTGTGGTCAGACCAGAGCCTGATGCAGCCTCAGCAGCACGTCTCTGCTCCTTTTTTCTCGCCCGCTTGAAATGAATGCCGACACTGCATTTGCCTTCCGAACCATCGGATGAACCTGCATGTTAATCAAGAAACAACCTGGAACTAAGACTCCCAAGACCCTCTGCGCTTCAGATTTGCAAAGCCTTTCCCTCGTTCAGAAAATCGTCTACCCGATTGTTCTTGCTACCAAAGTGCAAAACCGCACACTTGGTCACTTCTTTCCCCACTCGCCCTTCATCTCCACGCCCTTCTGCAGCCTGCCCGTTTCCTCAAAACTACCTGTCCCTCTCGCTATCTTTGTGCCATCTGCAAACTCAGCAAAAATGCCCTCCGTGGCCCTCATTATCGTCGACACCCCAATAAGGTCCCTGTCACAGCCCCGTCTACAAGGTATTTGCAGAAATTCACCAAAGTTATACACGTGGCCGGAGACTTTGGCACGTCGGGTCGATAACACAGGGCCCAGCGAGCCTGTGCCGATTCCTACTCCTTGTTTGGACGTGCTACTTGTTGCCCAGACGTGGTTTCAGTCCCGCCGTTCCGCCTCCCGTTCACGTGTCTAACAAGGTGAGCCTTAAACATAGAACATAGAAGAATACAGCGCAGTACAGGCCCTTCGGCCCTCGATGTTGCGCCGATCCAAGCCCACCTAACCTACACTAGCCCACTATCCTCCATATGCCTATCCAATGCCTGCTTAAATGCCCATAATGAGGGAGAGTCCACCACTGCTACTGGCAGGGCATTCCATGAACTCACGACTCGCTGAGTAAAGAACCTACCCCTAACATCTGTCCTATACCTACCCCCCCTTAATTTAAAGCTATGCCCCCTTGGAAAAAGATTCTCACTGTCGACCCTATCTAAACCCCTAATCATCTTGTACACCTCTATCAAGTCACCCCTAAACCTTCTTTTCTCCAATGAAAACAACCCCAAGTGCCTCAGCCTTTCCTCATACGATCTTTCTACCATACCAGGCAACATCCTGGTAAACCTCCTCTGCACCCGTTCCAGTGCCTCCACATCCTTCCTATAGTATGGCGACCAAAACTGCACACAATACTCCAGATGCGGACGCACCAGAGTCTTATACAACTGCAACATGACCTCAGTACTCTGGAACTCAATTCCTCTACCAATAAAAGCCAGTACGCCATATACCGCCTTCACCGCACTATTTACCTGGGTGGCAACTTTCAAAGATCTGTGTACATGGACACCAAGATCCCTCTGCTCATCCACACTACCAAGTATCCGTCCATTAGCCCAGTACCCCATCTTTTTATTACTCTTACCAAAGTGAATCACCTCACACTTAGCTACATTGAACGCCATTTGCCACCTTTCTGCCCAGTTCTGCAGCTTATCTATATCCCGCTGTAACCTGCCACATCCTTCCTCACTGTCTACAACTCCTCCGACTTTCGTATCATCCGCAAACTTGCTCACCCTACCTTCTAGCCCCTCCTCCAGGTCATTTATAAAAATGACAAACAGCAATGGTCCCAAAACAGATCCTTGCGGAACACCGCAAGTGACGGCACTCCAAGATGAACCTTTGCCATCAACTACTACCCTGTCTTCTTCCAGCCAGCCAACTCCTAATCCAAACCTCCAACTCACCCTCAATGCCATACCTCCGTGTTTTTTGCAGTAGTCCACCATGGGGAACCTTATCAAACGCCTTACTAAAATCCATATACACCACATCTACCGCTTTCCCCTCGTCCACCTCCTTAGTCACCTTCTCAAAGAATTCAATAAGGTTTGTGAGGCACGACCTGCCCTTCACAAAACCATGCTGACTATCCTTGATCACATTATTCCTATCCAGATGTTCATAAATCCTATCCCTTAGAATTCTCTCTAAGATTTTGCCCACAACAGAAGTGAGACTCACCAGCCAATAGTTACTAGGGTTATCCCTACTCCCCTTCTTGAACAAGGGAACCACATTTGCTAGCCTCCAATCTTCTGGCACTACTCCTGTAGACAACGAGGACATAAAAATCAAGGCCAATGGCTCTGCAATCTCCTCCCTTGCTTCCCAGAGAATCCTAGGATAAATGCCATCAGGCCCAGGGGACTTATCTATTTTCACCCTTTCCAGAATTTCCAACACCTCTTCTCTACATACCTCAAAGCCATCCATTCTACTTAATTGTGACTCAGTACTCACATTGACAACAATGTCCTGTTCCTGATTGAATACTGACGAAAAGTATTCATTCAATGTCTCCCCAATCTCTTCAGCCTCCACACGCAACTTCCCACTACTATCCTTGACTGGACCTATTCCTACCCTAGTCATTCTTTTATTCCTGACATACCTATAGAAAGCCTTAGGGTTTTCCCTAATCCTACCAACTAAGGCCCTTTCATGTCCCCTCCTTGCTGCTCTTAGCTCTCTCTTCAGGTCCTTCCTGGCTACCGTATAACTCTCAATCGCCCCAATTGAACCTTCACGCCTCATCTTTACATAGGCCGCCCTCTTCCATTTAACAAGGGATTCCAATTCCTTATTAAACCACGGCTCCCTCACACGACCCTTTCCTCCCTGCCTGACGGGTACATACTTATCAAGGACACTCAATAGTTGCTCCTTGAACAAGCTCCACATATCAGTTACGCCCTTGTCTTGAAGCTTACTTTTCCAAGCCACACATCCTAAGTCATGCCTCACCGCATCATAATTTCCCTGCCCCCAGCTATAACTCTTGCCCTGTAGTGCACACTTATCCCTCTCCATCGCTAGAGTAAAAGTCACCGAATTGTGGTCACTGTCCCCAAAGTGCTCACCTACCTCTAATTCTAACACCTGGCCTGGTTCGTTACCCAGAACCAAATCCAGTATGGCCTCACCTCTTGTTGGCCTATCTACATATTGTGTCAGGAAACCCTCCTGCACACATTGGACAAACACTGACCCATCTAACGAACTTGAGCTATAGCTTTCCCAATCAATATCAGGAAAGTTAAAGTCCCCCATAACAACCACCCTATTACTTTCACTCTTCTCTTGAATCATCCTCGCAATCCTTTCTTCTACGTTTCTAGGACTATTAGGAGGCCTGTAAAAAATTACTAACAGGGTGAGCTCACCTTTCCTATTCCTAACCTCAGCCCAAACTACCTCAGACGGCGAGTCTTCATCCATCGTCCTTTCCACAGCTGTAATACTATCTTTGACAAGCAATGCCACACCTCCCCCTCTTTTACCCCCACCTCTGACCCTACTAAAACATTTAAACCCTGGAACCTGCAACAGCCAATCCTGTCCCTGTTCTACCCATGTCTCCGTAATAGCCACAACATCGAAGTCCCAGGTACCAACCCACGCTGCAAGTTCCTAATGTACCAACCCACGTTCCTAATGTGCCTGCTTCCAGCGCTTCGACTGGCAACGCGTTCCAGGCACCCACCATCCTCTGTGTGAAAACCTTTCCCCGCACTTTTCCCTTCTCACTTTCCCCCTCTCACCGTGAACCTGTACCCACTGACTCGCCACCCCACCCTTTCGATGCCTCTCAGTATGCTGTCGACCACTATCAGGTCGCCCCTCAGCTTCCGTCTTTGCAGTGACGACAATCCAAGTTTATTCAATCTCTCCTCACAGCAGAAGCGCTCCAGGGCAGGCAACGTGCTGGTAAACCTTCTCTGCACCCTCTCCAAAGCATCCACGTCCTTCTGGTAGTGTGCCGAACAGCATTGCGCGCGATATCCCAATTGTAGCCTAACTGGAGTTTTGTACAGCTCTTTATACAGATCATTTATTTACACGTCACAAACAACAAAGGTCCTAGCACTGAGCCCTGCGGGACGCCACTAGTTACTGATCTCCTTTCCGAAAAATGCGCCCCGAGTAGGTTTTGTATCCAGCTAGCCGACTCACCTCAGATCCCACGAGACTCTACCTTTTGTAGCAGCCTGCCGTAAGATGTGAAGCGATCCAGAAGAGATTACTGACGCAAAGGTGACTACACTTAAATGAAAGTGCTGGGAATGGCAACCGTGATGGAACTCGCAGCCAAGGAAGGTCAACACCTCACAAAATGGTGGCTGAGAGTTCACAAAATGGTGGCCCAGGGACAAGCACCAACGCAGACACAAAACTGCCACTGCTGTGGAAACACATGTCAGGCAGCAGCAAATTGCTGCTGGAAAGAAGCTGTGTGCAGAAACTGCAGCATTAAAAAAGAATATATTAAGCGAGAAGAAGTTTGAGAGGCAACTTAATTGAGATATATAAGATAATCAAAGGGTTAGACAGGGTGGACAGTGATAGCCTTTTTCCTTGGACGGTGATGGCTGGCCTGAGGGGACTTAGCTTTATATTGAGGGGTGATAGGTATAGGACAGATGTCAGAGGTAGTTTCTTCACTCAGAATAGTAGGCGCATGGAACGCACTGCCTGCAACAGTAGTTGAGTCGCCAACTTTAAGGGCATTTAAACGGTCATTGGATAGTCATATGGGCGAAAATAGAATAGTGTCGTTTAGAAGGGCTTCAGATTGGTTCGACAGGTTGGCGCAACATCAAGGGCTGAAGGGCCTCAACTGCGCTGTAATCTTCTATGTTCTATGTCGTAAAAGCACAGCAGGTCAGGCAGCATCCAAGGAACGGGGGAATCGATGCTCCGAGCATGAGCTCTTCATCAGGAACTAGTAACTACACAAGTCACCTTCAAAAGTGAAAGCTACAACTGAGGCACCAGCAGCCAGCCACCCGAAAAGTATCAAAATGGTGAAACATGAGCCGAAGAAGCCAACAAGCAAGACATCTGGTTTCAGCTATACAGCTGGGACATGATCCGTTACTTAATACTCGAACATCAATCAAGGTGATATCCGTGGAGAGACAGCAAGGTAACATTCCTCACGCAACACTTTTGCCTGAAACATTGATCCTCCTGCTCCTCTGATGCTGACTGACCTGCTGTGCCTTTCCAGCACCACACTCTCAAAGCTAACGTTTGAGTCGAGGTGACTCTTCATCAGAATATTTTTTGATTCCAGCATCTGCAGCAATTTGCTCCTATGTTTTGGTTTAAACATACAACCATTAACAAATCAAAATTAATTTGACTTACATTAATAAAGCTCCAAACTGCAGACTCTCTGTGACTTAGTTGGCAAAACAGTCACCTGGTCAAGTATCACTCCAGAGCACTGTGCAGATATTCCAGCTGACAACTTTGTTGTGTGAAAATTAACTTTATGCATTTTGAGCATCATAACAGGATATTTCAAAGCGATTTAATTGATGAAAAGGCTTTGCACAATGCAGTGGTGAATAGGAAAGTAACAAATGAATCTTTGTTGACAAACTCAGCAGATACTGAACTACTAAAAATGAAAAACAACACCTTCAGTTCCATTCTCTCACAAGGGTAACTGACCAAATTAGCTATGAAAGGTCAAAATTCTAAACACAGATACAGCATCATCAGGAAATCCTGAATGAGATTTGGGAATATAATGAACAAACTTGGTTGGAACTCCTTCAAGTGCATTACTAACCAGTCTCCACTGGGGGAGTCTGCCCTCACCTGCGCCATTCGCACCCTCCCTCCACCAAACCAGCAGAGTGTGTTGGCCAGTTCAAGTGAAACCAGACAGATCACCAATTATCTTTTCCACTGTCTGTCAATTGCAATGCACATCCTTCCAGGAGCAGATCTGGATCCTGAAGTTGATTGGAGTGCTAACAGTAAGCTATTCGAATGAATGGTTCCATGTTAATTAGATTACTTACAGTTTGGAAACAGGCCCTTCGGCCCAACAAGTCCACACCGAACCGCCGAAGCGCACCCACCCAGACCCATTCCCCTACATTTACCCCTGCACCTAACACTACAGGCAATTTAGCATGGCCAATTCACCTGACCTGCACATTTTGGACTGTGGGAGGAAACCAGAGCACCCAGACACGGGGAGAATGTGCAAACTCCACACAGTTAGTCACCTGAGGCGGGAATTGAACCTGTGTCTCCCGCACTGTGAGGAAGCAGTGCTAACCACTGTGCTACCGTTCCGCCCAGTAGCATCACCAGAAATGCTAGGTCAATATAATCAACAAATTCAAATTACAGAAACTCCAATGCAAAGCTGTGTAGCTCCTAAACTCTGTCAAAAAGGTCTTGATTTGATTCATAAAGTATCACGCTTACCTGAGTGTGTGTCATTATCTTTGTTGGTAAACCCTTGTAGCTGTTAATCCTTTGTTAATTTCAATACGATATCCAAGTTTCCTGCACAGGTTTGAGGTTGCTTCTGGCATTATGGTTTGCTCACTTGTGAGAGCACTGAGGTGGACCAATTCTTTATGTGATTGCATCCTGACTCCACCCCTGATCTCGAGCTCACTAGACAGTCCATTGTTATCAACAGAAATAACAAAACACTGTTAGAACTTCTGCCTGAGGCCCAGGCAGTTTGAAAGAAGTTTCACACAAATTATCACTTCTCATTCACTTCAAATGCAACAGGAATAATTTTTCTTAAATTTCTTAACCACTCAACCAAAGCTAAAAAATTACAGTAAAATGTACTTTTGTTCCCTTCTCAATTTCTCATTTCATTGAAATTTATTTCCTAATCAATTCTGAGTTGGACATACAGCTGCCTTTCCTTGAGTTTCACTGTATAGAAAGAACGAACTTGATTGGGAACGCATTCAAATGCAGTGTGATTTGGATAGGCTGAATGAGTGGGCAAATACATGCCAGATGAAGTATATATAGAACATAGAACATAGAAGAATACAGCGCAGTACAGGCCCTTCGGCCCTCGATGTTGCGCCGATCCAAGCCCACCTAACCTACACTAGCCCACTATCCTCCATATGCCTATCCAATGCCCGCTTAAATGCCCATAATGAGGGAGAGTCCACCACTGCTACTGGCAGGGCATTCCATGAACTCACGACTCGCCCCCTAATGTGGGCGGCACGGTGGCACAGTGGTTAGCACTGCTGCCTCGCAGCGCCAGAGACCCGGGTTCAATTCCCGACTCAGGCAACTGACTGTGTGGAGTTTGCACGTTCTCCCCGTGTCTGCGTGGGTTTCCTCCGGGTGCTCCGGTTTCCTCCCACAGTCCAAAGATGTGCAGGTTAGGTGAATTGGCCATACTAAATTGCCCGTAGTGTTAGGCAAGGGGTAAATGTAGGGGTATGGGTGGGTTTCGCTTCGGCGGGTCGGTGTGGACTTGTTAGGCCGAAGGGCCTGTTTCCACACTGTAATCTAATCTAATCTAATCTAATCTAACATCTGTCCTATACCTACCCCCCCCTAAGTTTAAAGCTATGCCCCCTTGTAATAGCTGACTCCATACGTGAAAAAGATTCTCACTGTCGACCCTATCTAAACCCCTAATCATCTTGTACACCTCTATCAAGTCACCCCTAAACCTTCTTTTCTCCAATGAAAACAACCCCAAGTGCCTCAGCCTTTCCTCATACGATCTTTCTACCATACCAGGCAACATCCTGGTAAACCTCCTCTGCACCCGTTCCAGTGCCTCCACATCCTTCCTATAGTATGGCGACCAAAACTGCACACAATACTCCAGATGCGGCCGCACCAGAGTCTTATACAACTGCAACATGACCTCAGGACTCCGGAACTCAATTCCTCTAACAGTAAAAGCCAGTACGCCATATGCCTTCTTCACTGCACTATTTACCTGGGTGGCAACTTTCAAAGATCTGTGTACATGGACAAATGGATAATGTCGATAAATGTGAGGTTATCCACTTCCGTAGCAAGTGGATAACCTCACATTATTATCTGAATGGCTATAAATTGAGAGAAGGGAATGTACAATGAGATGTCTGTGTCTTTGTGCACCAGTTGCTGAAGATAAGCATGCAGGCAGTAAAGAAGAAGAAAGATAAGTTGGCATTCATAGCGAAAGGGTTCAAGTATAGAGCAGGGATGTCTTGCTGCCGTGGTAAAGTCACACCTGGAACCACTAGATCATACAGTAAAGATGCATTTATCTGCACACAAAAAGCAGGACAAAGACAACTTGGCCAGCTACCGCCCCATCAGTTTACTCTCGATCTTCAGCAAAGTAATGAAAATTGCCATCAGCATTGATATCAAGCAGCACGTGCAAGCAGCATTAACCTACTCACTGATGCTTGGTTTGGGTTGTGCCAGGGCCAATTAGCTCCTGACCTCATTACAGCCTTGGTTCAAACATGGTCAAAAGAGCTGAAACCCAGACGGGAGGGGCAAGTGACGGCCTTGATAGCAGGGTCGCATTTGATTAGGAATGGCATGAAGGAGCCTGAGCAAAATTGGAATCAATGAGTATCGGGGGCATACTCTCCCTGGTTGGAGACACAACTGGCACATGGGAAGATGTCACATGTGCAGTGATTGAGGACTCTGGGTTCATAATCAATGCTGTTTAGAAGGAAGAGGGGGAAGATCTCATTGAAATCTATAGAATATTAAGAGGCCTGGACTGAGTGAGCGTAAGGAAAATGTTGTTATTCATAGGCCCTGAGGGCACAGCCTCCAAATGAAGGGATGACCTTTTAGAACTGACTTAGTGAGAAAATAGGTCAAATAACTGCTTTATTAGCTAAAGCCAAAACAATAAGGGAGATTTACATAGACACTTCTCCTAATTAAATCATAACCAGGTGAAAAAATTGGTAAGGGACATCAGGTGCTCTACGTGTGACATCTGGCAACTCTGTCAGAAAGTAACTCTGATCTCCAGCATCTGCAGTCTTCACTTTCTCCTATCTGACAACTCTGGGAGAGTTCAACTGTCCTAGATGGTTACATTTGGAGGAAGTGTGTCTCAGCTACAGTTTTAACAGATTGTTTAAATTAACTGGCACTCAGATGAAGCAGGTAGGAGGCCGAGAGGGTCATAGACATCTGTTTCAGGGAGGTAGCCATAACCAAGGCTGAGGCAGATAGATACAGGATGGTCACAAGGGAAAAGCAATGCAGGAGGCCCCTGTGGCTGCCCCCATCTCAAACAGGTGAGCTACTTTAGATACTGTTCAGGGGGACTGCGTATCGGGGATGACAACAGCAGTAGATAGAACAGTACCAGCAGGGGAGGTTGAAGTGCAGGTAAATAGTGGTAGTCAATGACTCAATAGTTAGAGACACAGATAGACATTTCTATGGCCACAAACAAGACACCAAGACATGTGTTGCCTCCCTGTTGCCAGAGTCAAGGATGTCTCTAAGCATGCTCAGGACATACTGAAGAAGGATGGTAAACAGCTAGATGTCATGGTACACACTTGTACCAATGACATAGAAAGGAAGAATGATGAGGTCCTGCATGGAGAGTTCAGGGAGCTTGGCCATATGTAGATTGGGTTCTCTTCCAAGTTAATGGGATCTGTACAAAAAAGACAGGTTGCATTTTAACTGGAGGGGCACCAACATCCTGGTGGGGATGGTGACTAGTGCAACTTGAATGGATTTATACATTAAGGCAGAGGGTTAGGATCCAATGCAACAGCTCATAAGGTATGCAGTCAGTAAAGACTAATAGGACAAACAGGCAGGGTCAGTCTAATGATTATGGTGAGAGAAGGATTCATAAAAGATCAAAATGTGAGTTGCAAGTTGGAGTAAATGACAGAGGTGAGGTTCAGTATTATGAATGAATAAATAAGGATGGAGAGTATGGAAAGCGTGGTGCACAAGAAAATATTGAAAGAAAAAGACAAACAAGTAGGATTGATTTAAAAACCTTGGACCTAAACACACACAGTATTCGGAATAAAGTCAAGGAGCTGATGACACAGATACAGATACACCTGGTGGGGATTACTGAATCATGGTTACAGGAAGTTCAGAACTGGGAGTTAAATGTCCAAGGGTACTCAGTATTCTGAAAGGTGAGACAAGAGCGAGCAGGAGGTGGAGTTGTTTCATTGCTTAAGCATGGCATCAAGGCTGTGGTAACAAATGATATTGGCACTGGGGTCTAGGGTGGAAATAAAAGATAAGGGAAGAGACCCCTTACGAGGAGTAATTTTCAGGCTCCAAAACAATACTGCCAAAGTTTAGCATAGTATAAACCAGGAAAGGAATTAAGAGTTAGGGTGAGAGGGTGGGTAAGTGGAGCTGAGGCCTGTAAAGATCAGTCGTGGTCTTATTGAATGGCGTAGCAGGCTCGAAGGGCCAGATGGCCCACTCCTGCTCCTGGTTCTTATGTTCCTATGTTCTTCAATAATGAGGGATTGAGAAGGACTCAAAAGTAATTATAGGTGATTTGAACATGAACATTGATTAGATTATTCAATTTGGCAAGGGAAGGCTCAAAGCAAGGCCCATTGAATGTATAAGGGCTTGTTTCCCATAGCAACTTGTCAATGAGCCAACCAGAGAACTGGCTACTTTAGATTTGGTATTATCTAACAAAGAAGGACTAATAAATGGTCTTTGGAATAATTATACAGAGGTAAGTTTCCCATCATCAAATCACCGTTTATTTATATGTGCACAGTGCATGGGCTCTGACCAGACAGCTCAAGGTCAGTCCCTCGACTGAGAAGACCTTCTGTATCCCCTGTTTATGTGTTTTGTTTTGCTTTTTTTTAACTCACAGGAGCTGAGTCCAAACACGATCTCTGTCAAAAAGGTCTTGATTTGATTCATAAAGTATCACGCTTACCTGAGTGTGTGTCATTATCTTTGTTGGTAAACCCTTGTAGCTGATAATCCTTTGTTAATTTCAATACGATATCCAAGTTTCCTGCACAGGTTTGAGATTGCTTCTGGCATTATGGTTTTGCTCACAGCACTGAGGTGGACCAATTCTTTATGTGATCGCATCCTGACTCCACCCCCGATCTCTAGCTCACTAGACAGTCCATTGTTACCAACAGAAATAACAAAACACTGTTAGAACTTGTGCCTGAGGCCCAGGCATTTTGAAAGAAGTTTCAAACAAATTATCACTTCTCATTCACTTCAAATGCAACAGGAGTAACTTTTCTTAAACTTCTTAACCACTCAAAAAGGTGAAAACACTACAAACCATAGTGCAAGGGCTAAGCCCTGCCACAAAAACCATCATCGTCCTTGCTCAAAAAACAAAAAGAGTAACACACAGGCTGCAACCATCCAGTAAAATACAGGGGCAAAAAAAACAAGTTCCCCAATGTGAACTAAAATATAACAGTATTCACTGTCTGTGTGACCAGGCAGCTTAGGAATCAGTTATCAAATACAACAGTAACACACTGGCTGTGACCAGCCAACCCACAGTCAGTTCCCTGAACTCAGGAGCTTCTAAATCACCTGATGATACTTCTTTTTTAACCAGAAGTCCCCAGAATACTGGGAAATAGCAATAATGCTAATGTCCCATTTATTTATTTATTATTTTATTAAAACATTACAAAACAGTTCACAAAAAGGAAAACTTAACATTTACAGCTGTATACAACAGCAATTTTACAAGGGAGAAGAGCAGCAAAGCCAGGCCCCAAACCCTACCGTTCAACCAGTTTACAGGGAGATGAGGACAAACCTCAAATCCCAGTTCCACATATGAAAAGAGAGTGACAATGACATTTTACATGAGACAATACTGTTACATACAAAAGTGCAGACAATACAGACCCAGCAAGCCCCTGTCCCTCCCACCTTCCGGCCACTCTAAGGCAGCCTGCGCCTACACATCTTCCGTCCATCCCATGCCCCTTCCAGTTCTCGGTCCGCCCTGACACACCTTTTGACCACCTCTAGGACAGCCCGCCCGGGGTGACAGCGGTCAGGACGGCCTACCCACTTTCCAGCTTCACTAACCACCCGCAGCACCTTTCGACCACCTCTAGGACAGCCCGTCCCCTTCCCTGGGACGACAGCATGCAGGGTAGCCCCCAAGCCTTCCGGATCTCAGCCTGCCCCTTCGTACCATTGGGCTCTCACCCACCTCTCACCCACCCATCCGGCCAGTGGGCTATCCTGGCACACCTTCCGGCCACCTCTGGGACAGCCCGTCCCCTTCCCTGGGACGACAGTATGCAGGGTAGCCCACAAGCCTTTCGGATCTCAGCCTGCCCCGACGCGCCTTCTGGCTCTCGGCCAGATATAAATGGGACATTAGCATTATTGGTATTTGCCAGTATTCTTCAGGAATTCTGAAGTAGGGCTTATGCCTGAAATGTCGATTCTCCTGCTCCTTCGATGCTGCCAGACCTGCTGCACTTTTCCAGCAACACATTTTTCAGCTCTGATCTCCAGCATCTGCAGTCCTCACTTTCTCCTACTAAACTAACTGGTATCATGTACAGTGAGGAAGGTCATCAGAAAGTGCAGCACGACCTTGATCAGCTGGGGAAGTAAGCCGAGATAAATGGCAAATGGAGTTTAATATAGATAAGTGTGAGGTTTGCATTTTAAAAAGTCAAATCAAGATAGAAATTTCATGGTGAATGGTAGGGCCTTAAGGAGGGTAGTGGAACAGAGGGACCTTGGAGTTCAGGTGCACAGTTCTCTGAAAGTGGAGTCACCGGTGGACAAAGCAGCGAAGAAGACTTTTGTTAGACTGGCCTTCATCAGTCAGGGCACTGAGAGTAGAAGTTGGGAAGTTATGTTGCAGTTATACAGGAAGTTGGTGAGGCTGCACTTGGAGTACTGCGTTCAGTTTTGATCACCTTATTATAGGAAGGATGTCATTAAACTGGAAAGAAACCAGAAGCAATTTACAAGGGTGTTTCCTGGACCCAATGGTCTGAATTATAGGCAGAGGTTGGACAAGCTAGGACTTTTTCTTTAGAGCGGAGGAGATTGAGGGGGTCCTTATACAGGTGCATAAGATCACAGGAGTCATGGTTAGGGTGAATGTACTCAGTCATTTTCCCAGGGTTGGGGAATCATGGACCAGAGGGCATCAGTTAAGGTTAGAGGGGAAAATATAAAAGGGAACCTGAGAGGCAACCTTTTTATACTGAGGGTAGTAAGCATGCGGAATGAGCTGCCAGTGGAACTTGTTGAGGTGGGTACATTAACAACATTTAAAAGGCATTTGAACAAATACATGGATAGGAAAGGTTTAGAAGGATATGGGCCAAGTACAGGAAAATGCTGTTAGTGTGGACGGACATTCTGGTTGGCATGGGCCAGTTTGGGTCAAACGGCCTTTCTTCCTGCTGGAGGACTCTGTGACTCTACGACATGGAAAGGATGGGCAGATCTAATTCTCAGTATCCTGATGGGATTTGGAGCAACAAGAAGCGGAATGACTACATTAACTCCATATGAGTTAATGACAAGAAGGGCTATGAGATTGCCAGGGAACATTGTAACAGGGTAGGACCAGTGAGACAGAGAGTGAAACCATTTAGAAGACAATTCTGCAAACAGTTGAATGGGCCAAGACAGCAGGTCAAAGACCAGCAGAAAATCCGCGACCTCGAACAAGATGCTATGACCAACCAAGTAAAGGTACTGAGAGCTGATGTGAAGGTAACGGTTAAAGTAGCACCTGACAAGCCTGGAATTACAACTAAAAGGCTCAAACAGTTTGTGATTATTATGACCAAGGACACGGGCCTGTTTGGATATGAAAGTTAGAAGGCAGGTGAAGACCTCATCACAGCTGAAGCTCAACACAATTGATTCTGAGCTACAGAACTAATGCCAACAGAACAGTGACAACTGGGGCAGCTCTTTATTCAATTTGTGGAAGGCTGGCCACCACTTTAACCCTTGAGGGACGATTGTTCCTGGCTGTGGAAGCAGTGATTGGTAGCTCAATGTGAGAGGAACTCTGGTGTTACCTCAACCAAAGCAGAATGGAATGCTGAACATGACCATAGGAGAACAGATTTTGAGGAGGCGTTTGAATTTATTTGTGAATAGGAAAGGTGTGTTTACATGGGATGGGTAATGGCTTTTGCCAGACCCTAAATTCCCCTCCAAAAAAATGTGAGAGAGGACATTTGAAACCTTTTCAATCACTTGTACTTGTCCGTCAATGGGGGAACAGTGATGATGGATGGATAGGGGAAACCCACCCCGACGAAATAAATGTCACTACAACGTCACCTCCTTCCACAATAAAGACCACAGACGATCCCCTATCTGACAGTTATCATTCCAACTGCACCGCCAAACAACTTGCCACGTCCATGTCTGAGTATGAGTCTTAGACTGACGAACGGTCTGGTCTTAATCAATGATAATAAAATACTATAATGTACAACGTGAGTTAGTGCCTGTAGTCGTATACATTTCCTGTATCAGCCTGCCCAAGTGGTTCATCCCACACCAGATACCGATACATGACCTTTATTACTCAAATGATGACTGTAGCAGCTCAGTTCGATAGTGGGGTGCAGCACTCAGTGGTCACACCCTGAGCTTTTCAAGGAAAATTAGATCTTAAGGCTAATTCCACAAATCTAGCAGCCCTGGATCAGAACATCTGATACTGAGCCCCCAACTTAAGAAAATCATAACTGAAGAGCAAAGAATTCAAAGCATGGAACTAAATGCCAATCAGAGCCAAACAAAACTGATCCAAAATCTGCCCACTGTATTGGAGAGTCATTCAGTAACCATTAGTAAATGAATTAAGTTCAGGAAAAACATCTCAGATGATGCTAGTAGGAATGATGTCTGTAAGCACCAATATCTCCTCCATATCTTTCCTATAATAGGGCGACCGGAACTGAACACAATATTCCAAGTGTGGTCTCACCAGGGTTTTGTAGAGCTGCAGCAAAACCTCGCGGCTCTTAAACCCGATCCCCCGTTAATGAAAGCCAAAACACCATATGCTTTCTTAACAACCCAATCCACTCGGGTGGCAACTTTGAGGGATATATGCACCTGAACACCAAGATCCCTCTGTTCCTCCACATTGCCAAGAATCCTGTCTTTAATCCTATATTCAGCACTGAAGTTCGACCTTCCAAAATGCATCATTTTGGGGGGGATTCAAGATGACGGCGACTCAGTAGGTCTGAGTCTGCTGAGCTCTGCCCAGGACCCAGGCAAAGTGGGGTACCTACCCTCCCCTCACTTTTTAAACTACTAAAAATAGCTTTTTCCCTGTAGCTACAGTCATCCTGCATCAAACTTTAGCAGTTTGGTACATTTTAAAATGACCAAAGATAAAGGACCACGAAATTCGCAACAGGCAGGGACCTGGCAACGCTGCGCTTCAGTCATGGAGGGTCTGTGTGTAACTTCGGATCGCCGGTAAAAGCAAAGAATTTTTGGATGCTCTCAAATAGATGGACTTGAACAACATGGACAGTGATTTTATTTTACCCCCATTTTTCCCTCCCCCCTTACCCCTTTCTCTTTTCTATCCTTCCTTGGGGGTGGGGTTCTTTCTTTTAACTCTTAAGTATAACTCACTTGGTTTATCCGGCTATTGGGGGATGTTTCTGAGTTTTCTTTTCTTTAATATTTGCTGGGATTGTAATTTTATATATTTTATTTTATAATCCTGTTTTGTAAAGAGTGCCTCGGTAATAATATTGAGGGGACGGGTTGGGGTTGCCCACTTCTAATTTTTGTATTATAAGACATTAGCATTTGTTTATCTTACATTACGATATCTGAGCCGAGGGCATGGCTCTAGCTGGGAGGTGTTATGGTGGGATTATTGGACGGTAGGAGTGCCCCCTGTGGACAAGGGGGAAAGTCTCCTCTTGATTATGTCTTACTTTTTTTTAGGAGTAGTTCTTAGTTGTTTTTAGTTGTTTTAAAGGTTGTATTTTTAAGTTTATGTGAATTGTTTATGGTCTCGACTCAATGCTTTTTGATTGGGGTTCTACCTCCTGGGGGTTCTCGGACTTTCTTGAACGATCATGGCTAGTCATTCCTTTAAACGGTGCACCTGGAATGTCAAAGGGGAGCCGCTGGCCAATTAAAAGGAAAAAGATATTATCAAGTCTTAAAAAAGAGAACGTTGATGTAGCCCTTTTACAGGAGACACATCTACTTGATCAGGAGTATTCGAAGCTGCAGCAGGAGGATTTGGTCAGGTGTTCTTTTCATCTTTTAGCTCAAAAAAGTAGCAGAGTGGCCATTCTTATCCGGAAACATTTTCCCTTCCAAATGCTAAGCCAAATAAAAGATGAGTCTGAATGGTATATATTACTTAAAGGAGAAAGTGAGGTCTGCAGATACTGGAGATCAAAGTTGAAACTTTATTGCTGGAACAGCACAGCAGGTCAGGCAGCATCTAGGGAACAGGAGATTCGACGTTTCGGGCACAGGCCCTGAAGAAGGGCCTGTGCCCGAAACGTCGAATCTCCTGTTCCCTGGATGCTGCCTGACCTGCTGTGCTGTTCCAGCAATAAAGTTTCAACTATATTACTTAAAGCCCTAACATATGGATTTTGAATGTATATCGCCCCCGGCACATCTTTTTAAATTTGTAACAGATGCGGTCTCCAAGTTGATGGCTCTCAGGGAGCCTCACATAATTACAGGGGGAGACTGTAATTGTATTATCGACCCCGAGGTGGACAGAATATGTAGGAGCTCTGCGGGTATATCTCTGAGATCGAGGCAGTTGGCTGATCTGAATAGGGAGTTGGGACTGGTAGATGTGTGGAGGTGTTTTCACCCTGAGGGTAGGGATTTTACTTTCAATTCTAACCCACACAAGTGTCATACCAGAATCGATATGTTTTTTGTCCCCTCGACCTTTCTGAATTCAATATTGTCTTGTAAAATAGAAAATATAACTATTTCCGAACACGCAGCAGCGTATATAGAGATCAAGACTAGTGGTGATAAGATGGGTTCCCGACACTGGCGCATGGACGCTTTCCTATTGAAGGATAGTAAGCTCATAGAATATTTCTCGCAGGAATTTAAAATTTTCTGGAGTATCAATTCAGGTCCGGCCAGTAACCCATCGGTGATGTGGGAGACTGCTAAAGCATAAGCGCATGGCTTGGTCATCTCATATTCTGCGACCCGGAAAAAACAAAAGGGAGAACAACAGTGACTGCTTGAGGCTCGCCTGAAGGCAGCTGAGTCAGCGTATGCTGCTAGGCCATCCACAACTACATTACAGTGGATTACAGCCCTCAGAAGTACTTTGCAAAGATAACAAAGATAAGTGGGAAAACTGAGGACTGGGAAGCTTTTAAAGAGCAACAGAGGATTACTAAGAAGGAAATACGCAGAGGAAAAATGAGGTACGAAGGTAAACTGGCCAATAATATAAAGGAGGATAGCAAAAGTTTTTTTAGGTATGTGCAAGGCAAAAAAATGGTTAGGACTAAAATTGGGCCCTTGAAGACAGAGCTGAAAATGTGTTGCTGGAAAAGCGCAGCAGGTCAGGCAGCATCCAGGGAACAGGAGAATCGACGTTTCGGGCATAAGCCCTTCTGAAGAAGGGCTTATGCCCGAAACGTCGATTCTCCTCTTCCCTGGATGCTGCCTGACCTGCTGCGCTTTTCCAGCAACACATTTTCAGCTCTGATCTCCAGCATCTGCAGACCTCACTCTCCCTTGAAGACAGAAACAGGGGAATATATTACGGGGAACAAAGAGAAGAATTAAATGGGCACTTCAGATCTGTGTTCACTGGGGAAGACACAAGCAATCTCCCTGAGGTAACAGTGGCTGAAGGACCTGAACTTAAAGGAATTTATATTTGCCAGGTTTTGGTGTTGGAGAGACTGTTAGGTCTGAAGGTTGATAAGTCTCCGGGGCCTGATGGTCTACATCCCAGGGTACTGAAGGAGGTGGCTCGGGAAATCGTGGATGCGTTGGTGATTATTTTCCAGAGTTCGATAGATTCGGGGTCGGTTCCTGAGGATTGGAGGGTGGCTAATGTTGTACCACTTTTTAAGAAGGGTGGGAGAGAGAAAGCAGGAAATTATAGACCAGTTACTCTGACCTCAGTGGTGGGAAAGATGCTGGAGTCTATTATAAAGGATGAAATTACGGCACATCTGGATAGTAGTAACAGGATAGGACAGAGTCAGCATGGATTTATGAAGGGGAAATCATGCTTGACTAATCTTCTTGAATTTTTTGAGGATGTAAATCTGAAGATGGACGAGGGAAATCCAGTAGATGTAGTGTACCTGGACTTTCAGAAAGCTTTTGATAAAGTCCCACATAGGAGGTTAGTGAGCAAAATTAGGGCGCACGGTATTAGGGGCAAAGTACTAGATTGGATTGAAAATTGGTTGGCTGATAGGAAACAAAGGGTAGTGATAAACGGCTCCATTTCGGAATGGCAGGCAGTGACCAGTGGGGTACCGCAGGGATCCGTGCTGGGACCGCAGCTTTTTACAATATATGTTAATGATATAGAAGATGATATCAGCAATAACATTAGCAAATTTGCTGATGATACAAAGCTGGGCGGCAGGGTGAAATGTGATGAGGATGTTAGGAGATTACAAGGTGACCCGGACAAGTTAGGTGAGTGGGCAGATGCATGGCAGATGCAGTTTAATGTGGATAAATGTATGGTTATCCACTTTGGTGGCAAGAACAGGAAGGCAGACTACTACCTCAATGGAATCAATTTAGGTAAAGGGGCAGTACAGAGAGATCTGGGTGTTCTTGTACACCAGTCAATGAAGGCAAGCATGCAGGTACAGCAGGTAGTGAAGAAGGCTAATAGCATGCTGGCCTTCATAACAAGAGGAATTGAGTATAGAAGCAAAGAGGTGCTTCTGCAGCTGTACAGGGCCCTGGTGAGACCACACCTGGAATACTGTGTGCAGTTCTGGTCTCCAAATTTGAGAAAAGACATTCTGGCTATTGAGGGAGTGCAGCGTAGGTTCACGAGATCAATTCCTGGAATGGCAGGATTACCTTACACTGAAAGACTGAAGCGACTGGGCTTGTATACCCTTGAGTTTAGAAAACTGAGAGGGGATCTGATTGAGATGTATAAGATTATGAAAGGATTGGACACTCTGGCAGTAAGGAAACATGTTTCCGCTGATGGGTGAGTGTCGAACCAGAGGACACAGCTTAAAAATACGGAGTAGACCATTTAGGACAGAGATGAGGAGAAACTTCTTCACCCAGAGAGTGGTGGCTGTGTGGAATGCTCTGCCCCAGAGGGCAGTGGAGGCCCAGTCTCTGGATTCATTTAAGAAAGAGTTGGATAGAGCTCTCAAAGATAGTGGAATCAAGGGTTATGGAGATAAGGCAGGAACAGGATACTAATTAGGAATGATCAGCCATGATCATATTGAATGGCGGTGCAGGCTCGAAGGGCAGAATGGCCTACTCCTGCACCTATTGTCTATTATTGAATACCGCACTTAGTCAAACAGCAAAGAGGGAGATTCTATTTGTGAAGCAGAGATTATTTAAGCACGGCAATACCTTGCTAGAAAGAAAAAGGCTCCCCAATCCTTTACGTTTATTACAGAGAGTGCTGGTACCCTGACTTGTGATCCTAAAAAGATCAATGCAGCCTTTAGAAAGTTCTGCTTCGAGTTGTATAAGTCGGAGAGCTCTGAAGATAGAGCGAGGAAGATGGAGTCTTTTTTTAAAAATCTGGCCCTTTCGGGCTTAACCTTGGGAGTAGGTGTCGCTTTTGAACGCTGCCCCTACAACCCTGGAAGTCCAGGAGGTGGTGAGGCAGCTCCAGAGCGGTAAAGCACCCGGGCCAAACGAATTTCAGGCTGAGTTTTATAAAGAATTTATAGACGAATCGGCTGGACCACTTACAGATATGTTTAATTATTCATATAGTCAGGGTAGCCTCCCGCCCTCCCTGAGAGAAGCAAATATCTCTCTCATTCTTAAGAAAGGAAAAGCCCCAGATGACTGTACTTTTTACAGACCTTATATCCTTATTGAATGTGGACTTTAAAATTCTCTCAAAAATGTTGGCATTAAGATTGGAGAGGGTTTTACCATTTATTATAAAAGAGGCTCAGACGGAGTTTATCAAGGGTTGCAGATCTACTAATAATATTAGAAGAGTGTTAAACATGGTATAAGTCTGCCACAGGGAACGATACTGGGATTAGTCATCTCCCTAGATGCAGAGAAGGCATTTGATCAGGTAGAATGGCCATATCTATTTTATACTATGGAACGGTTTGGCATTGGAGAGGTCTTTGCCAAGTGGGTCACAGTATTATATAACGACCCTAGAGCAGCGGTGATTACCAACGGCATAAGATCGGATAGCTTTAGTGTTGGCAGAGATTGTCATCAAGGGTGCCCTACCTCACCACTACTATTTACACTAGTGATTGAACCGCTGGCGGAAGCTATCCGAACCAACCCTAATATAACGGCCCCGGAGGGAGGATCGGGTTTAGCATAAAATCATTTTTTACGCGGACGACGTCTTTCTTTTCTTAAATGAACCATCGATATCTGTGCCCCGCTTAATCCAAGTGGTTAACTTGTTTGGTATGTTTGCGGGTTACAAAATTAACTTTATGAAATCAGAGGCCATGCTGCTAGGAGGTCTTACCAGCACATCCAATTTTCCAGCTGGATCCTGCTTCCCTTTTCAGTGGTCACTGAGAGGTTTTCTCTATTTAGGTATTTTTATTACCCCTATATTTGGTCAGCTATACAAAGCTAATTACTTGCATTAATTAGAGAAAATAAGGCAGGACCTCCAACGCTGGGAAGGTCTCCCGATATCCTGACGAGGAAGAAGAGGTTTGGTCATGAATATTCTACCTCACCTACATACCCCATGAGAATACTTCCTCTGATGTTGCCGAGACAGGCGCTGCGTAAGCTTTATGGTTGGCTCGGCTCCTTTATTTGGAACCATAGGCAGCCTCTTATTAAATTAGATCAGTTACAGCTCCCACAAGTAAGGGGAGGTCTAGATTTTCCGGATTTCAGAAGGTACCAACTGGGTTCTCTGTTATCATATGTTGCTGATTGGGTCTCTTGTGACACACAATCAATGTGGTTGGATATCGAGGTTTGAAAATGTGTTGCTGGAAAAGCGCAGCAGGTCAGGCAGCATCCAAGGAACAGGAGAATCGACGTTTCGGGCATAAGCCCTTCTTCAGGTTATTGAGGTTTCCCAAGCAAAATGCCCCCTCATCAATCTATTATTTATGAATAAGATGAGAGTTATTACAGATCATTGTAAAACCCAAATGTATTAAATACAATCAAAGCTTGGAGGATAATGCGACAGAATAAGGGTAATTTATAAAAAACCTCCCCTTCTACTCCTATAGTGGGAACGTTGGGATTTCAGCCAGGCTTGACTGATGCGATGCTGGATTTAAAATTTGTGAGACCAGAGGTATCTCCTGTGGGAGATCTGTTCGATGAGGAGGTCATAACGTCCTTCGAACAGTTGCGCCAGAAATTCGGGTTGCCTAGTACAGGCCTTTTTCGATATTTTCAAGTACGAGACTTCATACAAAAAATGACCACATTGATGACTAATCGGTACAAATCAGATATGGAAAGGAGAGTGCTTCGGCTGATGGGTGCACCCTCAGTCAGCACTCTCTACCACTCGCTAGGTAATAAGTTTTCAAAGGACATGGAACGGTTATATAAAACCTGGAATCAAGAATTAGGGATGGAAATCTCCTTAGAGATATGGGAGGATAGCTGGGAAAATGCCAGGAAGGTCTCTACCTGTAATAGAACTCAGGCTATTCGATTGAAGATACCTCATAGGGCTCATATGGCACTAGAGCGGCTTGCAAAGGTCAAGGCAGGAGCATCCCCAATGTGCCCTAAATGTAAAATAGAAGTTGGGACTCTCAATCATTGATTGTGGACATGCCATAAGATCCGTAGATATTGGGATAACACAGCGAATGCCTTGCCAAAGATTTTGGGAATGGAGATTGGCCTGGATCCAGTGTCTCTCTTTTTGAGCTTTCCAAATTTTCCTTCTCTAGATGCATCCGGGAAGAAACTATTTACTATCCTTTCCTTTTGTGCGAGGAAAAATATTTTGGTAAGTTGGATATTGAAAAGTCCCCCAGGACTTTCAAATTGGCAAAGGGGTAGTTATGGATTATACTCCCCTGGACTTCCTTGAAAATATGGTGCATCAAACAAACAGAATTAGGACATGGCAGCCCTTTTTGAACTACACCGATGCAGATGTATCGGCCATACTGTTTAGGGCCTTTTAGCCGTGAGGATGATGTTCGTTGGTTCAGGGGCCCCTGGGAGGAAGAATCCCGAATAAATACGGGTTTTGTTATGACTTGCTATAATTTTATTTTGAATGCATGTCTATTTATTTTTTACCTTCCTTTTTTTTTCTTTTAGTGTTGTTAGTAATGTACGATACTGTGTTTTTTTTATATATAGAATCTTCTTTTTTATATCTTATTTTGAGTTTTGGTAGTTTGTCGACTAGATTAGTAATTAGTTATTTTAAATTTTATATTGGTGTTGTTATTATACTGTAAAGTGGATACACTACTTTGTATTAATTTTGTAATTTTGTAAAGTAATTCAAAAATCTTTTTCTTTTCAATCAATATATTTACAAAAAAAAGCATCACTTTGCATTTATCCAGGTTGAACTCCATCTGCCATTTCTCAGCCCAGCTCTGCATCCTGTCTATGTCGCACTGTAGCCCTTGATACAATTATCGGCACCTCCAACCGTTGTGTCATCTGCAAATTTACCAACCCACCCCTCAACCCCCTCATCCAAGTCAGTTATAAAATCTACAAAGAGCAAAGGCCCAAGAACTGAGTCCTGCGGGACCCCACACAACACTGACCTCCAGGCAGAATACCTTCTATCTACAACCACTCTCTGCCTTGTGTCAGCCAACCAATTCTGAATCCAGATAGCCAAATCTCCCTGTATCCCATACCTCCTGACTTTATGAATGAGCCTACCACGGGGAACCTTGTCAAATGCTGTGCTGAAGTCCATATACACCACATCCATTGCTCGACCTTCGTCGACCTGTCTTGTCACCTCCTCAAAGAACTTAATAAGATTTGTGAGGCATGACCTCACAAAGCCATGCTGACTGCCTTTAATCTCGCTATGCTTTTCCAAATTCTCATAAATCCTATCCCTCAGAATTCTTTCCAAAATCTTGCTGACCACAGACGTGAGACTGACTGGTCTGTAATTGCCAGGGATTTCCCTATTCCCCTTCTTGAAAAGAGAACAATATTCACCTCCCTCCAATCCTCCAGTAAAACTCCCGTGGAGACTGAAGAAGCAAAGATCTTCACCAATGGCTTAGCAACTTCCTTTCTCCCTTCCCGGAGCAGCCTAGGATAAATCTGGTGTGAGAGATAAATCTGGTCTGGCCCTGGGGACTTATCAATCTTAATGCTTGCCAAAATTTCCAGCACATCAACTTCATCAGTCTTGATCTATTCAAGCCTGTTTCCCAGCTCCTCAAAGTTCTCATTCACAACAAGGTCTCTTTACTTAATGAAAACCGAAGAAAAAAACTCACTTAGAGCTTCCCCTCTGTCCTCAGACTCCACGCACAAGTTGGCGAAACTGAGGACTGCAGATGCTGGAGATCACAGTCAAGATTAGATCCTGCTCATCGGATGCTGCCTGATCTGCTGTGCTTTTCCAGCACCACTCTAATCCCTGATCGGCCCTACCTTTTGCATGACCATTCTCGTATTCCTCATGTATGAGTAAAATGCCTTCAGGTTCTTCCTATTCCTTCCCACTAAGCCTTTTTCGTGACGCCTCCTGGCTCTCCTCAGTCTATATCTGAGCTCCTTTGTAGCAAGTCAGCAATCCTCTAAAGCTGTGCTAAACCCTTGCTTCATCCGCCTTCTTCCTTTTGATGAGAAGCTTCACTGTTCTTGCCATCCAAGGCTCCTTAACCTTACCCCTTCTTGCCTGTCTCAGAGAACAAACTAGTGTATCACTCGCAACAACTGCTCCTTAAACAGTCTCCACATGTCTGTTGTACCCTTTCTGTGGAACAATTGTTCCCAATCTGTACTTCCCAACTCCTGTCTGATAGCGTCATAATTTCCTTTTCCCCAATTAACTATATTTCCAAAGTAACTGTTCCTTTCCCTCTCCAAGGCTATGGTAAATGTGAGGCAGTTGTGGTTATTGTCTCCCACTGCAAGATCTGACACCTGTCCTGGTTCATTGCTGAGCACCAAATCCAAAATGGCCTCTCCCTTTTTCGGTCTGTCTACGTACTGAGTTAGGAAACCCTCCTGAACACACCTGACAAAAACAACTCCATCCAAACCTTCTGCACTCAGGAGATTCCAGTCAATATTGGGAAAGTTGAAGTCACCCATAACAGCAACACTGCTACATCTGCATTTTTCCAAAATCTGTCCACCTTTGAGTTCTTCGATCTCCAAACTGCTAGTAGGGGGGTCTGTAGAAAACCCCCAGTTAGGTGGCTGTTCCCTTGCTGTTCCTAACTTCCAACCAGGAGGAGAAAGTGAGGACTGCAGATGCTGGAGATCAGAGTTGAAAATGTGTTGCAGGAAAAGCGCAGCAGGTCAGGCAGCATCCAAGGAGCAGGAGAATCGACGTTTCGGGCAAGAGCCCTTCTTCAGGAACTATCGACGTTTCGGGCATGAGCCCTTCTTCAGGAATTCCTGAAGAAGGGCTCATGCCCGAAACGCGATTCTCCTGCTCCTTGGATGCTGCCTGACCTGCTGCGCTTTTCCAGCAACACATTTTCAGCTCTGATCTCCAGCATCTGCAGTCCTCACTTTCTCCCCGTTCTGATAATGCCAACTTTGACAAGGCGGCCTCCGAAATGTCCACCTGCTTCCTCAACCGAAGAATCCTCAGCACCATTGTTGACAGGGCCCTTAGCTGAGTCTGGCTGATCTCCTGCCCTTCTGTCTTAACTCCCTGTCTTTCCTTCCAAAGGAACAATAGGGTTCTCCTTATCCTCGCTGTGGGAAAAAGGTGAATTAATGTTATTTCTGCAATTATAAGTTCTGATACAGAGTAAATGAATTCACATTAGTTTGGGATTGTTTCGGACGAGAGCTGACTTAGCAAACATGAGGAAACATATAATCCGTTAAAGAAAATGGTATGTTAGCATGAGACGTGATTACAGAACAATGGTGGATGTATGGGCAAACAGGAAAAACATCTGTTTCCCCACTTGTACAGAGACACAGGAACAAACCCCAATTAAAAGGGCTTAGTTATAAGATGCTGTGAGGGGCAGCGCAGGTGGAGGGAGCAGATAATGGTAAGCAAAGGATGGGATGACGTCAAACAACCTTATAGGAGGCAGAGATAGACATTTGTCACTGACAAGGCCGGATAAACAGAAGTTGTGGGATCAGTCTTAAGGAAATGAGTGACGTAAGCGAAGCAGGGAACAAACCGTGGGCGGCACGGTGGCACAGTGTGGGCGGCACGGTGGCACAGTTGTTGGCAGCACGGTGGCACAGTGGTTAGCACTGCTGCCTCGCAGCGCCAGAGACCCGGGTTCAATTCCCGCCTCAGGCGACTGACTGTGTGGAGTTTGCACGTTCTCCCCGTGTCTGCGTGGGTTTCCTCCGGGTGCTCCGGTTTCCTCCCACAGTCCAAAGATGTGCAGGTCAGGTGAATTGGCCATGCTAAATTGCCCGTAGTGTTAGGTAAGGGGTAAATGTAGGGGTATGGGTGGGTTACGCTTCGGCGGGTCGGTGTGGACTTGTTGAGCCGAAGGGCCTGTTTCCACACTGTAAAGTAATCTAATCTAAACAGTGGAATAAGGAAAACATATGGGAAAAAACTATATAAATTGCGAGAGTTTGTTAGGGTTTACTGTGCATTTGTCATTGCCTTACCTGGCAATTAGACATGGCACCCACTTGCAAGTGTACAAATAAACGACTCTGTTTCAGATATTTGGTCTCGGACTGAAATTATTAAAGTGAGTGAGCTTTTGTTTCTCACAATTGGGGGCTCGTGTCCGGGATTTTCTTCCATCACCGGGGGGAGTGTCTGGCCTTGGACACTGGGAAGATGTGTCCCGTTCCCCATTGAGGAGCGGTCTCGTGTTCTGGTTTGGTCCAGTCCCTTGGGTGACTGGTGTGAATCCTACAAGAGAGACATCTGAATCAGACAGTGATAGGAGGTTGATAGACAATACGGAAAGAAGGGACCAGGCAACTCTGTGCACAGACCAGGGTAAGAAAATTGACTTTTAAGTATTGCCTTGGTGGCCGGGATTGGGCTTTAGTAGTTAATAAGGGACTAACGAAGGAACTCAATATGGATTGTGCTGTGGGTAAGGAAAAAGCCTCCGGGAAAACAAAGTAAGGAAAAGGCAATGGAAATGGAGGCGGGGTCCCTTACAACATACCTCCAGAAAGTCCTTTGGGCAGGATGTTGTGGAATTGGCAAAATAATACTTGTACAAGGGAGAAAGATGATTAAATATTGTTGCTTTGTATGGACTAAGGAATCCATTCTTCGTCCCGCTGTTTTCTGGCCAAAGTACAGATTGGACGAAGACTGGGTTTGTGAATATCTGAATTTATATGTCAATGTGCGAGAGAGAGAGAGAATGAAAAGAGCTGCACAGCTGGTAGGAAGTTTAACCCTTTGTGATTTGGTTTGAGTGAACATTTGTTTGTTGGTGATTGAATGTTTGTGTTTTATTCCCTGGAGCTTGAGTTCCAAGACTGTTTTGAATCTGATTTTTATTATGGAAACTTAACATGATTTCTTTTAAGGTTAAGGATTCTATCCAGATTATGAAGAAGAAAAAAAAAATGATAACTCCTGTTCTTTTTACAGATCATGACTGCCTTACTATCAGTTTCTAACTAATCTCTTTTATCTTTACACAAAAGCGATTTATGGAGGACAGTTGAAGTTTCAGTTCAACATTAGATTGTAGTAAAAGCAAAATTCTATGGTTAATATGTGACCTTGGATTCAGCCATTGTTCATGCATTAGAAGTTTTTTTTAAAAAACTTGAGTAGACAAATTCTTTTAAGGCAGCTCTGATTATTTTATGACCTATAGTATTATAATTGAGCAATGATTGGTCAGGACTATTTAAGAAAACTAATTTTGGATCTAAATTAAAGGACTAAAACTGGGTAATTACAGTGAATTGCAAAATTGGGAACTGTATGCATTTTGCATTTTAACTATTAAATACTGAAGAAATGAACGTAAATATATAAATATATTTATAAGTTAGGAACAGGCTTTAAAGGTTAGTCAAGCATGAATTGATGAATTGGTGTTTGAAGTTATGGGGAGCTAGAAATATTGCAATATCTCTTTAAAGAAAGAAAAAGGGGAAGAACGTGACGACATATCCCCTTCGGGAGGTACCCATAGGGGACAAAGAGATTGGGTTTGTAAGTGCCCCCCCTCACTAGTGGGAAGGTCAGAACATTTAAAAAGAAAATGAAGGTCCTGGTTGAGGATCCGGTGGGGTTGTCTGAACAAATTGATCAATTTCTGGGGCCCAGTCTGTCTACCTGGGCTGAGTTAATGTCTATTTTGAATATATTATCTACTGGGGAGGAAAGGGGACTTATTCGGGGAGCTGCCATTAAAATAAGGGACAGGGAACACCCGGTTGGAGATGGGGATGCTGGACAGGGAGAGGTGAAGTTTCCCCTCAAAGACCCCCAGTGGGAAAACCAAAACCTGGAACATAGAGAAGAAATGAGGGAATTGAAAGACCTGATTCTAAAAGGAATAAGAGAGGCAGTTCCGAAGTCACAGAATTTGACTAAAGCCATTGAAGTTAGACAGGAGAAAGATGAGACTCCCTCAGCTTTCCTGCAAAGATTAAGGGACTCAATGCGGAAATATTCTGGAATGAACTCTGAGGACCCAGTGGCACAGGGTCTGTTGAAAGTACATTTTGTGACAAAAGCATGGCCAGACATACAGAGAAAGATACAGAAGATAGAAGGGTGGAGTGAAAAACCATTAGATGAATTGTTAAGAGAGGCACAGAAAGTGTTTGTAAAGAGGGAGGATGAGAGACAAAAACAGAAGGCGAAAATGATGGTAGCTACAGTTGATGAGGTAATTAAGGGGAGAATGGAACCAATAGTGAGCAACCGGAGCGGCAGGAGACAGCATGTAGGACAGAGAGGGAGAGGGAGAGGACAAGGGGGAGCATTTGATAGAGGGTTTGGGCGACAGGGGCAGAGATGGAAGTCTCCACAGGCAGGATGCTATTATTGTGGAAAGATAGGGCATTTTAAGCGGGAGTGTCCTGATCTACAAAGGGAAGAAAGGGCAATTCCGCTTATGAACTTTGTTGAAGAGTAGGGGTGTCAGGGGTTCCTGCCCTCGGGGGCCCACCAGGAACCCTTGATAAACTTGAAGGTGGGACCCTGTGGGGAGGAGGCAGTCTTCCTAGTAGATACGGGGGCAACACGGTCATCGCTGAATTTTAAACCAAAGAGGGTAGAAATGTCGACATGGTCAATTACTGTTTCAGGGGTGAAAGGGGAAGGATTTACTGTTCCAGTATTTGAACCTATGATGATAGAAGGTCCTAAGGATAGGGTCACAGGGGAACTGCTGTATATCCCTGATATAGGAAGTTACTTACTGGGGAGAGACTTAATTATCCTCTTAGGACTGGAGATTGGAATTCAGGAAAAAGAATTAGTTGTACAACTGGCAATGTTGACAGAGGATGCAGAGAAAAGATAGACCCTATTGTATGGCTAGAGAAGGGAATCGTGGAAAACTACAGATCCCTCCCCTTTTAATAAATTTAAAACGGAAAGGGGACGTTGTCTGTGAACGACAATACCCTATTTCCATAGAAGGTAAACGAGGACTGCAGCCAGTAATTGAGGGACTGATTAGAGATGGACTGTTGGAGCCATGTATGTCTCCTTATAATACCCCAATTCTACCAGTGTGGAAATCTGATGGAACTTATCGATTGGTGCAGGATTTGAGAACATTGAATCGAATAGTACAGATCAGGCACCCAGTGGTGCCAAACCCCTACACGTTATTAAGTAAGATCCCTCATGATTACAGATGGTTTAGTGTGATAGATTTAAAGGATGCCTTTTGGGCTTGTCCCTTGGCGGAGGAAAGATTTGGGACTATCCCCCTATGAAATCTTATTTGGATTACCTTATCTGGGAAAGGATGGAGAATTGCCAATTCCCGAAACTAAAGATTTGTTTTTAAAGAAGTATATACTGGGCTTGTCCTCCTCTTGGTCTTTCCTCAGGAAACAGGGTTTATTGGCACAGACTCCGCCCCTTGAATTCACTGTTCACCCCATCCGGCCGGGTGATTGGATCTTAGTAAAATCATGGACAGAGACTAAATTGCAGCCGGACTGGGAAGGGCCGTACCAGGCTCTTTTGACTACCGAAACGGCAATAAGGACGGCGGAAAAAGGCTGGACTCATTACACTCGGATCAAAGGGCCTGTGGACCCTCCAGTTGAGGAAGAAGTCTGGACAGCCAAGTCAACGCAAGACCCGCTAAAACTCAGACTAAAGAGACTTTGAGTAACTGACTATACAGTGGCGGCGCGAGCGCGGGATTATTTCTGTAAGATTGTATATTAAGCCTTTTTGTGCTTCAGCATGATGATTAGAATACTGGGAATGTTTAGAGTTATGATGCTAGCCCTCTTGGTATTAGGATTTTGTCAAACATCATTTTCATATGTATTATTAATGGTTCCTGAGTCTGATAATAGACACTGATGCATGCAGCTTAGTAAATTGTGGGAATGTAGTTAATCAGAGACAGTACTGCAGCTCAGAGATACATCTTAAGTCCTATGGGGTTGGCCTCGGGGATGGTATCTGGTATTATGGTCTCGTCACAGTACACCGGGCCCCCTTCCGACCAGCTCGCAATTGTCTTGATAAGAAGTGTAACCCCATATACCTAACGATAAGGAAAACCACATGTCACGAAGCAGTTTTGGGGGGGGGGCACTTATGAGATACAATTAAATGAAACATTTGGGATTGAAATGAAAACAAATGGGAAGGAGTTCGTGGGCTGTTGTTTTCGAATTAGTGTAGGACAGGGAAAACGGGTAGAATTACTGGATAATGAGATACAACATTTCACCCCTCCCGATGATCCTAAAGTAGTAAAAATTATAGAGGTAAAAGACTTGAAACAGACCATCGAGATAGAAACTGGGTACGGGGATGCAAATGCCTGGGTTGAATGGGTAAAGTATACTGTAAAAAGTCTGAACAAAAGCAATTGCTATGGATGTGCCTCCGGTAGGCCAGTGGCCCAGGTGGTTCCCTTTCCGCTTGGGTGGAAGCGAGACAGGAAGGGCATGAAATGTATGATAGCCCTGTACCAGGATGAGACTGCATGGAATGATAGGAATTGTACCTCCCTATCTCTGATGTTCCCTCCCTTGGAGAAGAAAGATGCAAAAGTTCCCCCCACATTTTCCGCCGCAGTTGGAAATCACACGTCGTGTATGCACAGGCGAGGTACAAGTCGGTCGAGAGGTTTGGGGGAGCTGAAATTATGTACAGAGATTAAGAATGTTACTGAAACGGAGAAGGGAGGGAACTACTCAGCACTAAAGGTTCCCCGAGCAGATCTGTGGAGGAAAAATATTGAGACCCACACTACCTCCGGATTGGAGAGGGATATGTGCAATTGTACAATTGGCAATTCCATTTACCTTGGCATTTGAGAAGGAGAAGATCGTAGGGAAAAAGGGAAGGGGTAAGAGATTACTGTTAGATACTTCTTTTGATGACAGGATTTATCTTGATTCGGTAGGAGTCCCTAGGGGAGTACCTGAATTCAAAGCTCGTAACCAGATTGCAGCAGGTTTTGAGTCAACTCTCTTTTGGTGGGTAACAATTAATAAAAATGTAGATTGGATAAATTACATTTT